>NC_041221.1:65694720-65834118 GCF_002837175.3 Physeter macrocephalus
CCTTTCCCATATTAGGGAAGTTTTCAACTATAATCTCTTCAATATTTTCTCAGTCCCTTTCTTTTTCTCTTCTTCTCCTGGGACCCTTAGAATTCAAATGTTGGTGCATTTATTGTTGTCCCAGAGGTCTCTGAGACTGTTCTCAATTCTTTTCATTCTTTTTTCTTTATTCTGCTCTGCGGTAGTTATTTCCACTGTTTTAACTTCCAGGTCAGTTATCCCTTCTTCTGCCTCATTTATTCTGCTCTTGTTTCCTTCTAGAGAATTTTTAATTTCACTTATTGTGTTGTTCACCATTGTTTGTTTGCTCTTTAGTTCTTATAGGTCCTTGTTAAATGTTTCTTGTATTTTCTCCATTCTATTTCCAAGATTTTGGATCATCTTTACTATCATTACTATGAATTCTTTTTCAGGTAGACTGCCTATTTGCTCTTCATTTTTGTGGTGTGGTGGGCTTTTACCTTGCTCCTTCATCTGCTGTGTGTTTCTCTGTCTTCTCATTTTTCTTTATTTACTGTGTTTGTGGTCTCCTTTTCACAGGTTGCAGGTTCATAGTTCCTGTAGTTTTTGGTGTCTGCCCCCAGTGGCTATGGTTGGTTCAGTGGGTTGTGTAGGCTTCCTGGTGGAGGGGCCTGGTGCTTGTGTTCTGGTGGATGAGATCTTGTCTCTCTGGTGGGCAGGACCACGTCCAGTGGTGTGTTTTGGGGTGTCTGTGACCTTATTATGATTTTAGGCAGCCTCTCTGCTAATGGGTGGGGTTGTGTTCCTGTCTTGCTAGTTGTTTGGCATGGGGTGTCCAGCACTGGAGCTTGTTGGTCGTTGAGTGGAGCTGGGTCTTAGCATTGAGACGGAGATCTCTGGGAGAGTTCTTGACGACTGGTATTACGAGGGGCTGGGAGGTCTCTGGTGGACCAATGTCCTGAACTCGGCTCTCCCACCTCAGAGGCTCAGGCCTGACACCCAGCGGGAGCACCAAGACCCTGTCAGCCACACGGCTTCATTTAGAAGCTCTTAAATGGTCCATGTAAAGAGGAGCAATTTGGAACCCTATTACTGACTTGCACCATGATGCCAAAACCTAGGAAATTCTTTGATGAATATAACAGGTCTGAAATCTCTAGATCTCTCAAGAACTCCTTGGTTAGTCTAGAGGGCATTGAGGACCTGACTCTTCAGAGAGCCTCAGTCTCTACTACCAGCACATCTCCTCCCCAGTGGAAGTCAGTTTATGTATACTTAACAGTTGTGCTTAAATATCGTGATTATATTGTCCTACTCGCCTTAACTATCTAGCTAATGACCTTACTACTCCATTTTACTTTGCCTAAAGCCCCCAGTGTATAACTCTAAATGTTTATTCTGATTTTTCTGTCTAAAGAAATTCAAATGAAATTATTCTTTCAACCAACAATATGTCTCACACAATACACAGTCAGTCATTCAACAAACACTCACTCTATAAACATTTATTGAGCGAGCACCTCCATGCATCTAGCATTGTGAGAGACACTCAGGCTACAAGGGAGAGCAGAAACAGACCTGTCACCTTTGTGGACCTTACAGTCTAGGGCAAGGTAGGCATTAATCAAACAGTCACAAAACTAAAGGTACCATTACAAAAAATGTATGGTTGTTCAATGGTATATCATAAGGGAATCTGAGCTAGGTTAGGAGAAGATCACAAAAGTAAAATATGGTATGTCGTCTGCAGGGGATGTAGATGGTCACTAGGCAAAATGAAGGGGAGTGGACCAAACGAAAAAACTGGCTCAGGGCAAAGGAATACCCTGTGCCAGGGGTTTGTGAGACACTTTTGTGGAAGAAAAGAAAGGCAGTGTGGCTAGAACAGGGAGCCAGGGAGAGAGTTGTATGAGACGAGACTGCAGTGGTGGTCAGGTGGTTACCACCAAGACGCACTTTAAGCCAAAGAAAGGACTTTTGTCCCAATCCAAGAGGAAATGGGAAGTCACTGGAGTGTTTTCACCAGGAGCAGTGCAACACTAAAACATTACATCTTGCTAAGGTCCCTCTGGCTCACTTAGGAGAGCAGATTAAAGAGTGACTGAAAAGAGCTACTAGTCAGCTATTGCTGTGGTCCAGGCAAGAGATGATGGGAACTGAGGCCAGCATGATGGCAATGATGGAGTGGATACAGAAAGAGCAAGGGAGGTGACATCTACATTTTTGTGTTGTAGAACTGGATGAGTGCTGATGCCATTCACTGGGTAGAAATACTAGAAGAGCAGATCATTTGGGCCTAGACAGGCTAAGTTTAAAGTATCTTCAAGGCATTCAAGTAGAGATTTTGAATGCCATTTTGATATCTGGGTCTAGAACTCAAATGATACATTTGGGTCATAGATAGAAATTTGAAAAAAAAAAAAAAAAAAAGAAAGAAATTTGAGAAATATGGTATCATGGGCAAGAAAGAGGTGGGTTAATCCAATGTTTCTCTAGGCATTACGAAACCCTGCATCAGAATCCCCTGGATCTCTCTGATTAAAATGAAGATTTGGGTCCATCTTGGAACTACAGAATCAGAGTTGGTGGAAGTAGAGCCCAAGGAATTTTTATTTTTTAACAAGCACCCCAAAGTGATTTCTCAAGGATTCTATATTTGAGCTCCATTGGCCTAGAGACAGAGATGCCTCTGAAGAGCTCCAAAGGTAAGCCTGCAAAGCGGTACCTCAATGTGTTTATTCTCCTTACTTATTTTAAAAAATGGTAACAATAAATAAAGCTCAGGTTTCTCTTTACAGCTGATTAACTATCTAGATTAATCTCATAAATCACAAAAAATTAAAACTCCAGCTTTCCAAGGTCCACAGGAAAGTCAGCTCTGACTCAGCTAACTCATGCTTGTCACCTCAGCTCTGGCCCTTGTCCTTTGTCTCACAGGCTCCTGCCCTCTCTCTCCTGGGCACTGACCTTTTGACTCTTTCCTTTCCCTAGAAAGATAGCATTTCCACTGAGCAAAATGTCACATTACCTTTGCTGAACAGGACATTTCAAATAAAATATTAGCAATAACAATTACCTCTAAGCCACTAATCCCTCTGAAGCTACTTTAAACCACCAAAGGATTTAAGGCAATTCCCTGAAAATATCTCAGGTTTAATAGATTATGGTGCTGGGCGATGAAATATATTGGCTTGTGCTGCCTTAAGTTTCATTATGTGGCATTTTCACCTATAAAAAGAGAGTCATGACACAAACTGCTTCAACTATTATTCAATGTAAAAAAATCAGATCATGGAAATATAAATAATAGTAATAACAATAATAGTAATAATCCTGCAGCACACATCACACAGTGGGTATGGATAGTTCCATGACCAGGATATTACTGGCAAGAGAAGCCACTAGAAAATAAAATAAATATTCAAATACTTATTTCCCTGGGCAGGTTGGCAATCTTATGTGGCCCACATATACAAGAGAATTCTGAAAGAATGCCTTTCCCTGGTGGTGAAGGAGGGGCATGAATTAGAGTGGTTGTTCTTAACTCTGAGTTTTCATCACCCAGGGTGCTTTCTTTTGCCTTGGTTGAATTTCTGAAGACAGGACGGTACCACATGCAAACAACATGCTTTCTGGGAAAACATGTGGTGTGTGAGACCCTTACTCTTAGAATTACTTTTGTGGATTCATCTTTTTTTACTCATTTAACAAATATGTATTGCATGCCCACCATTACCAGGTACCAATGCTGGGCTCTGGGAAGTGAAAAAGAAACAAAACACAGTAAATGACTACCAGAAGTTCACACTGTAGAAAAGGAGATAGACAAGTGAACAGAAAATATCAGTGTAATAGGGCAAGGGCTACAAAAAGTCTAAGGAGAGGGGCATGAAACCACAAAGGAGGGGCACCTAACTCATTCTGGGAAGGTCAGGAAAGGCTTCCAAGAGAAAGTGAAATTTAGACTAGAGTTTCTGTTATCTCAGCACTTACTGACTAAAATTTTAGGACAAATAATTCTTTGCTGTAGGGGTCTTTGATGTGGGGGGCATTATGGGATGTTTAGCAGCATCCTGGCTTCTACCCCCTAGATGCCGATAGTACCACCCCCTCAGCTGTGACAACCCAAAATGTCTCCAGACACAGCCAAATGTCCTCTGGAGACAACATCACTCCCAGTTGAGAACCAGTGATCTAGACTAAGACTAAAGAGGAAAGAGAAGTTATTAGGAAAACCAGCTTAGGGAGAGGGTAGTTAGGGAGGTGTGCCAAGTAGAACCAAGAGCATATACAAAACCCAGAAGCAAAGAGGACATGGTTACTGTGGAGTTTGAAGAAGCTCGCCAGGGCTCTACTGGAAAGACAGGAGGGGTAGGGAGACCTGTCCTGCTATAGGGTGTGACTTTACCTACACAGCAACAGGGCACCACTGAAGAGCAGTCAACTTTAAGGTGGTTTGACAGGTTGTCAGAGGTTGAGGGAGGGAGAAGCCAAGCATGCATCCCAGTACTTACTTGGTCAATAACGTGCACAGGATGTTATCTTCCGAGGACTGTGATGAGGATAGAGAAGGAGCAGCTCAGGACAGTCTATGGCCATCTAAGTAGAGACTACCAAATATCCAGGTTTGTTGCTTCAGAGAAAGTTGTGCCAGGAGACACAGGCTATAAAATGTGGGTTGATGAGACTGCCCATGGAGAGTGTGTGTGCCGAGAGAAGAAAGAGGGCTCAGGACACAGCACTGAGCAGCACTGACATTTAAAGGATGGTCAGTCCTGATACACAGCTTCTCAGGTCCAAAGAAGCCACGGACCAAGCCATAAAATTGGTCAAGTTTGCTGCTGGCTTCTGAAGTCTCCTCTTTCTAACCCACTCCATCCCCATGAACACATCCCTCAGTCATTCCCCCCTCTCCTTCCCCTTTTAGTCATGCCTTTTCCTCTCCTCCCCTCCACCCTTCTCCCTACAATATGCTTTCCAGGAATGGACTTAATGAGTAGGAAACACAAACAGAGCTTTTTTTCCCCTTAACTTATTCTAGATAGGTATATTTTTAGAGAAAACAAAGCCAAATCCTTATTTGTATAATTTTAAGTTTCTAGAAAAATATATTCTGGTCAGTTTTTGCTGAGTAACAACCTCAAAATCTCAGTGGCTTACAACAACAAATGTTTATTTTGCTTGCCCGTGGATCTTCAGGTCAGTTTTACTTCTGTCTGACAGTAGGTTTAGATCTGTTCTATAAGCCTCACATTCTCCTTGGACCAGCAGCTATTGGGGACTTGTTCTTCTCAGGGTGAAAGGCAGGAGCGCACAAAATCAAGCAACCTAGTGCTAGAACTTCTGCTCTTGCAGCACAGCTGGTAGCATCCTGTTGGCCAAAGCAGGTCAGTGGCCAAGCCCAACATCCATGGAGCAGAAAAGAGTTCTCTGCCCACAGCTGGAGATACAATAAGGCAACATGGCAAAAGATACGGATCTTAAAAACAGGTGACAACAGGTGATTTGTTTGAAAATCTATCAAATAAACAAAGTATCTCGGTCATTATTCTCCCTTTTCAGGAGTTTTCCTTGTCACAAGTTGGGCACAGCAAATTTGTGCTGTTGGTCAAAGGTAGGTGTCTTGAAGAGAAAGCACAATGGATGAGTTAGGGCAAACGCTTCTGTACAACTGAAAGCCATATTCTAGCCTGTAACAAGGCAACAGTGTCTCATTTTTGTGTTTGGGGCAGAATAAGTAAATGGCATAGTAATAAGTAGAATGTTAGAAATGGTGATTAAGCCTAAGTTTGTCTTTTTAGAGATAAGTAAACCAACATTGATAAAGTAAAGAGATTTGCCCCTAATCGATCAGTGAGAAGGCTGATACCCTTGTCCAACCTCATGGCCTCCCTCCACCATGCTGCTCACTGTCCTGGGAAAGTCTCCCCAGTGCACTGAGTCAGGCATAAAACACTGACACATGGGACCTCCCTGGCAGTGCAATGGTTAAGACTCCGCGCTTCCAATGCAGGGGGCACAGGTTCGATCCCTGGTTAGGGAACTAAGATTCCGCATGCCAAGCAGCACAGCCGAAAAAAAAAGAAAGAAAAAAGCTAGCCCCTCCCAGGTGCAACTGCAAGGCGACCTCCGAGTGGGTGTGCCCATGGGTAGAAGCAGGCAGCAAAAAAACAAAAGAAAAACAAAAAAAAACATTGACACATGAGCTTAGAATTTCAAAACAGAGGCTGAAGGCATTGTAAGCCCGGATCCACATCCTCTGGCAGAGGTGTTTCTGCAATCTGTTTATGGCAGCTCACCTAATGTTCATTTTCTAGGCAGTATAACATACAAATCAGTATTTCTTGCCACCAATTCTCTGAGGATAAACCAAACCCAACTCCCTTTGTGTTTTCATCACTCATAATGTAGTAAGATATGGGGTAGATGGTTTAACTACGTTATGTCCTTACATGACAGATGGGCAGCATACATCTTTCCTAGTGTAAAAATGTCACTGCAGCTACAGATACAGTTGGTGGCTGAAAATGGAAAGTGATGCAGATTAACCTAAGAGGACAGGGAAGAACTTGAGTAAAACACACAGACCCACTTTCAAGGAGCAATTGGTCTCCAATCCTGACAAACAATTGATGAGCAATAGGGGAAAAGTCAGAGAACCAAGAATCTGGAGCATTTCCAGGTAGACAATATTTAATTTACTGTGATTAAAAAAAAAAAATCTATCCTAAAGAAATGGGCTTGAATTAGGAAGGCAGTGCAACTTTTGTAGTTTCCTATTTAAAACAGATTGGAGAGACTACAAATAGTTTTTTTAAAAATTCTTCACAATGAACCAAACGATATTCTCTGTCCCTTAATGATTTTCTAATGCAATTTAAAAAATATAAGCAGAGGCCCAAGAAATCCCTCCCCCACTAGTATAAGACTAGGTGCATTAGTACTGTCATATACTACATGATATATATGAGTGATAAAAATAATGACATTTTGGTTTTATTCTATTACCAATAACTAAGGAAGTATAATAAAAGAAACATTACACAGAACATGACATTCGCTAGGAAAGTTTAACAACAGAATCTGGATGGAGCAAAAAGGGTGAGAAGAATGAGGCCAACTAATATTTTTTTTCCTACTTTCTTTTCTAAATTCCTGTCCTTTGGTGATTTATGGTGTTAATTATTAACAGTAGAGAGTGATCAAGATGGCAGAGGAGTAGAACATGGAGCTCACCTCCTCCCACAAATACATCAAAAACACATCTATATGTGGAACAATTTGCGCAGAACATCTACTGGCAGAAGACCTCAGACTCCCTAAAGGGCAAGAAAACCTCCATGTAAGCAGGTAGGACAAAAGAAAAAAAGAAAGAGAAAAGAATTGGTATGGATCCTGTGACCCAGGGAGGGAGCTGTGAAGGAGGAATGGTTACCACAGCCTGGGAAGTCCTCTCACTGGTGGGGAGATCAACCTGGAGGGGGAGCTTCAAAGCCTCGAAGGAAAGCACCGTGACCAGTTTGCAGGAGGCAAAACAAAAGGGACCTGTACTGACAGTCGGTACCGACACCCCACGCTCCCCAGCCTGACATGCTCATCCTCGGTAGGTGCTGGGTGCCAAAGCTCAGGCACCCAGGGAGAGGACTGGGGTTGGCTGTGTGGAAACAGACTGAAGGTGCTGGAGTGTGGCAACTGAGGGTTTATGTGGAATAAGACTGGGCCCAGCAGAGAGGCAAGGAGCCATTGTTGGGGGGGTACATGAGGAGAGGGGCAGGAGCACCATAGGAGCTTCTTTCCCTGTACATGCACTCAGGCAACAGGTCACTGTCTACATGAGCTCTGGGGGCGGGCACAAGCTGCCACTACGATCACAGGCTCCAGAGGCAGGCATGGGGCAGCGCTGCTGCTGCAGAGAGAAATGGAAGCAGGCACCAATCACTGCCCCCACCTGGCGTGGGCCCCAGGAGCACGCACGGGCCGCCACACCTGCACACCCCCTTATCAAGGGGATAATGGCCAACACACACTGAGGAGAGGCAGCAAGCACCCAAACCAAAAGCAGCCCTCTCAACAAATATATTAAACCCATACAAGCTACGCAGGGCTGCCCCCACATATAAATAGCCTTCCAAGATTACGGTAGATAATTGTTTCTCCTAAACTCACAGAGTAAGAGAAATATAAGTAAAATGAAGCAGCAGAGGAACCACTCCCAGTTAAAAGACTAAGAATTCCCATGAAGGAACAAACAATGAAATGGACCTCTACAGTCTAATAAACACCAAATTCAAAAAGGAGGTAATAAAAATACTGAAGGAATTAAGAAAGGTTATCAACAGAAATGCAGATTACTGTAAAAAGGAACTAGAAACTATAAGGAGGATCCAAGAAAAATTAGAAAATTCATTTGCTGAGACGAAAGCTGAGCTAAAGGCAATGAACAGCAGAATGAATAATGCAGAAGAATGAATAAGTGATCTGGAAGATAGAATAATGGAAATCACCCAATCAGAAGAACAGACAAAGCCAAATGAAAGCAATATAAGAGACCTCTGGAATAATATAAAGTGTGCCAATTTGTGCATAATAGGGATTCCAGAAGGAGAAGAAAGAGAAAAGGGGATGGAAAATGTATTTGAAGAACTTATGGCTGAAAACTCCCCAAACCTAAAGAAGGAAACAGATATCCAGATACAGGAAGCAGAGAGGGTCCCAAACAAGATGAACCCAAACAGACCTACACCAAGACCTATAATAAAAATGGCAAAAGTTAAAGATAAAGAGAGGATTGTAAAGGCAGCAAAAAAAAAAAAAAAAAAAAAAAAAATAGAGTTAATTATAAGGAAACCCCCATAAGATTATCAGCTGATTTCTCTACAGAAATGCTATGGGTCAAAAGGGAATGGCAAAATATATTCAAAGTCTTGAAAGGGAAAAATCTGCAACCTACACTACCCAGCAAGATTATCATTTAGAATAGGAGAGATAAAGAATTTCTTAGACAAGCAAAAACTAAAAGAATACAGCAATACTAAACCTATCCTAAAAGAAATATTGAAAGGTCTTCTCTAATTAGAAATGAAGCAAGAAGGTATAGGAAAGAGGAAATCACAATTGGAAAGTAAATCACTTAAATAAGCCTGTATACAGATCAAAAAGAAAAAAAATTGTGAAAGCAATGATAAACACAAGGAACAGCAACAGGATAAACATGAAGATGTAAAAGAGGACATCAAAAACATAAAACATGGAGGAGGAGAGTAAGAAAATGTAGATTCTTTCTTTAGAATGTGTTCGAGCCTATATGACTATCAGTCTAAAGCAAGGAGATATAGGAAGGGGTTAACATACTTGAAAAACAGGGTAACCACAAATCAAAAACATACAGTAAGATTCACAAAAACCAAAAAGAAGAGAATACAAGCATAAAATAAAAGGAGATAATCAAACCACAAAAAGAAAACCAAAAGGAAAAGAACAAAGGAGAAACAAAGAATCAACTGGAAAACAAGGTTTAAAATGACAATAAATACATATTTATCAATAATTACCTTAAATGTCAATGGACTAAATGCTTCAATCAAAAGACACAGAGTGGCAGACTGGATTAAAAAAAAAACAAGAGCCTACAATATGTTGCCTACAAGAGACCCACTTTAGGGCAAAGGACACACACAGATTGAAAGTGAGGAAATGGAAAAAGATATTTCATGCAATTGGAAATGAAGAGAGCAAGGGTTGTAAAACTCATATCAGACAAAATAGACTTTAAAACAAAGGCCATAAAGAAAGATAAAGAAGGACATTATATAATGATGAAAGGATCAATATAAGAAGAGGATTTTACACTTGTCAACATATATGTATCTAATACAGGAGCACTCAAATACGTAAAACAAATACTAACAGACATAAAGGGAGAAATTGATGGGAATACAATAATAGTAGGAGACTTTTAACACCCAACTCACATCAACGGACAGATCTTCTAGACAGAAAATCAGTCAGGCAACAGAGATCCTAAATGATTCAATAGAACAGTTAGACTTAATTGATATTTTCAGGACATTACATCCCAAAACACCAGAACACACATCCTTTTCAAGTGCACATGGAATATTCTCTAGGATTGACCACATACTAGGGTACAAAACAAACCTCAACAAATTTAAGAGTACAGAAATTATTTCAAGCATCTTCTCTGACCACAATGGCATGAAACTAGAAATCAACCACAGGAAAAGAAATGAGAAAAAACTATTACATGGAGACTAAACAACATGCTACTAAAAAATCAATGAGTCAATGAGGAACTCAAAAAGGAAATTAAAAAATATCTTGAGACAAATGACAATGAAAACACAACCATACAAAATCTATGGGACGCAGCAAAAGCAGTTCTTAGATGGAAGTTTATAGCAATACAGGCCTTCCTCAAAAAACAAGAAAAATCTCGAATAAACAACCTAACATATCACCTAAAAGAATTAGAAAAAGAAGAACAAGCAAAACCTAAAGTCAGCAGAAGGAAGGAAATAATAAAGATCAAAGAGGAAATAAATAAAATAGAGATTAAAAAAAGAATAGCAAAAAATCAATAAAACCAAGAGCTGGTTCTTTGAAAGGGCTGACAAACCTCTGGCCAGGTTCACCAAGAAGAAAAGAGAGAGGACCCAAATAAACAAAATAAGAAATGAAAAAGTAGAAATATCAACTGATACCGTAGAAATACAAGAAAACATAAGAGAATACTATGAACAATTATATGCCAACAAATTCAACAACCTAGAAGTAATGGACAATTTTCTAGAAGCATACAGCCCACCAAAATTAAATCAAGAAGAAATAGATAACTTGAAAAGACCAATCACTAGAAGCGAAGTAGAATCTGTAATAAAAAAAACCTCCCTACAAACAAAAGTCCAGGACCAGATGGCTTCACAGGTGAATTTTACTAAACATATAAAGAATAACTTATACCAATGCTTCTCAAACTCTTCCAAAATATCGAAGAGGAGGGAATACTTCCAAAGACATTCTATGAAGCCATCATCATCCTGATACAAAAAACAGACCAAGATACCACCAAAAAAGAAAATTACAGGCCAATATCTTTGATGAATATAGACGTAAAAATTCTCAACAAAATACTAGCAAACCAAATCCAACAACACATAAAAAAGATCATTCACCAAGTGGAATTTATCCCAAGTTCACAAGGATGGGTCAACATATGCAAATCAATCAATGTGATACACCATATCAACAAAAGAAAAGACAAAAACCACATGATCATCTCAGTAGATGCAGAAAAAGCATTTGACAAAATTCAACTTCCATTCATGAAAAAACTCTTACCAAAGTGGGTATAGAGGGAACATATCTCAAAATAATAGAAGCTATTTATGACAAATCCACAGCCAATATGATACTCAACAGTGAAAAACTGAGAGTCTTCCCACTAAAATCTGGAAGAAGACAAGGATGCCCACTCTCACCACTTCTATTCAACACAGTAGTGGAAGTCCTAGCCACAGCAATCAGACAAGAAAAAGAAATTAAAGGTATCCAAATTGGAAGGGAAGAGGTAAAACTGTCATTATATGCAGATGACATGATACTATATATAGAAAACCCTAAAGACTCCACACAAAAACTACTAGAACCAATAAATGAATTCAGCAAGGTAGCAGGATACAAGATTAACATACAGAAATAGGTTGCATTTCTTTATACTAAAAATGAAATAGCAGAAAGGGAAAGTAAAAAAAAAATACTGGGGCTTCCCTGGTGGCACAGTGGTTGAGAGTCTGCCTGCCGATGCAGGGGATATGGGTTCGTGCTCCGGTCCAGGAAGATCCCACATGCCGCGGAGAAGGTAGGTCCGTGAGCCATGGCGCTGAGCCTGCGTGTCCGGAGCCTGTGCTCCGCAACGGGAGAGACCACAACAGTGAGAGGCCCACATACCGCAAAAAAAAAAAAAAAAAAAAAAAAATACTGTAAAACATTAATAAAGTATATAGAAAACCCTAAAGACTCCACACAAAAACTACTAGAACCAATAAATGAATTCAGCAAGGTAGCAGGATACAAGATTAACATACAGAAATAGGTTGCATTTCTTTATACTAAAAATGAAATAGCAGAAAGGGAAAGTAAAAAAAAAATACTGGGGCTTCCCTGGTGGCACAGTGGTTGAGAGTCTGCCTGCCGATGCAGGGGATATGGGTTCGTGCTCCGGTCCAGGAAGATCCCACATGCCGCGGAGAAGGTAGGTCCGTGAGCCATGGCGCTGAGCCTGCGTGTCCGGAGCCTGTGCTCCGCAACGGGAGAGACCACAACAGTGAGAGGCCCACATACCGCAAAAAAAAAAAAAAAAAAAAAAAAATACTGTAAAACATTAATAAAGGGGACTTCCCAGGTGGTGCAGTGGTTAAGAATCTGCCTGCCAATGCAGGGGACACGGGTTCGAGTCCTGGTCCGGGAAGATCCCACATGCCGCGGAGCCACTAAGCCCAAGCGCCACAACTAATGAGCCGCGAGCCATAACTATTGAGCCCGTGTGCCACAACTACTGAAGTCCTTGTGCCTAGAGCCTGTGCTCCACAACAAGAGAAGCCACCACTATGAGAAGCCCGTGCACCACAACAAAGAGTAGCCCCCACTTGCTGCAACTAGAGAAAGCCCATGCACAGTAACAAAGACCCAATGCAGCCAAAAAAAATAAATTAATTAAGGAAATTAAAGATTATTCTAAGAAATGGAAAGATATCCCATGCTCTTGGATTAGAAGAATTAATATTGTTAAAATGGCCACACTACCCAAAGCAATCTACAGATTTAATGCAATCCCTATCAAATTACCCATGACATTTTTCACAGAACTAGAACAAATAATCCTAACATTTATATGAAACCATAAAAGACCCAGAATTGACAAAGCAATCCTGAGGAAAAAGAACAAAGCAGGAGACATAACCCTCCCAGACTTCAGACAATACTACAAAGCTACGGTAATCAAAACAGTGCAGTACTGGCAAAGAAACAGACATAAGGATCAATGGAACAGAATAGAGAGCCCAGAAATAAGCCCACAAACCTATGGTCAATTAATCTTTGACAAAGGAGGCAAGAATATAAAATGGGAAAAAGACAGTTTCTTCAGCAAGTGGTAGTGGGAAAGTTGGACAGCCGCATGTAAATCAGTGAAGTTAGAACACACCCTCACACCATGCACAAAAATAAATTCAAAATGGCTTAAAGACTTAAGTGTAAGACAAGACACCATAAAAATCCTAGAACAGATCATAAGCAAAACATTCTCTGACATAAATTGCACCAATTTTTTCTTAGGTCAATCTCCAAAGGCAATAGAAATAAAAACAAAAATAAACAAATGGGACATAATTAAACTTACAAGCTTTTGCACAGCAAAGGAAGCCATAAAAAAAAAAAGACAACCTATGGAATGGGAGAAAATATTTGCAAATGATGCAACAAACAAGGGCTTAATTTCCAAAATATACAAACAGGTCATACAACTCAACAACAAAAAACCAAACAACCCAATCAAAAAATTGGGCAGAAGACCGAGATGGCCAATAGACATATGAAAAGATGCTCAACATCACTAATTATTAGAGAAATGCAAATCAAAACTATAATGAGATATCACCTCCCACCAGTCAAAACGGCCATCATTAAAAATTCTACAAATAACAAATGCTGGAGAGGGTGTGAAGAAAAGGGAACCCTCCTACACTGTTGGTGGGAATGTAAATTGGTACAGTCACTATGGAGAACAGTATGAAGGTTCCTCAGAAAACTAAAAATAGAATTACTATATGATCCTGCAATCCCACTCCTAGCCATATATCCAGACAAAACTATAATTCAAAAAGATACATGCACCCCTATGTTCATAGCAGCACTATTTACAATAGCCAAGACATGGAAACAACCTAAGTGTCCATCGACAGATGAATGGGTAAAGAAGATGTGTATTTACAATAGCCAAGACATGGAAACAACCTAAATGTCCATCAACAGATGAATGGATAAAGAAGATGTGGTACATATATACAATGGAATACTACTCAGTCTTTAAAAAGAACAAAATAATGCCATTTGCAGCAACATGGATGCAACTAGAGATTATCATACTAAGTGAAGTGGGTCAGAAAGAGAAAGACAAATACCATATGATATCACTTATATGTGGAACCTACAACATTGTATGATATAAATAAACCTGTCTTCAAAACAGAAACAGACTCACAGACATAGAGAACAAACTTGTGGTTACTCTCGGGGAGGGATGGACTGGGAGTCTGGGCTTAGTAGATGCAAACTATCACTTATAGAATGGATAAACAACATGGTCCTACTGTATAGCACAGGGAACTATATTCAGCATCCTGGGATAAACCACAACGGAAAAGAATTTATATATGTGTATAGCTGAGTCACTTTGCTGTACAGCAGAAATTAACACAGTATTGTAAATCAATTATACTGCAATAAAAAACTTTTTAATTATTAGCAATAATAATTTACACTGATGATAATATGACTCAGCATTAACATCCTAAAGATGAAGTTTACTCACTTTATGCAAATAATTTCTAGGGAAACTCTACGTTGGGGTGATATTTACTGCCTTGGCAGTGCTGTTTCACTATTTTCACTCACATTTCATTGCTTCTAAGAGTAACTTGAAATATGAAGAGAAATATTAAATAAATTGCTTCTAAAGAGAAGGTCAAAATGTGAATATAGAAATTATTAAATAAAACATAAAAAAGAATAGTCTAAGTTTTGAAAATGGGCAAAAGACATGAACAGAGAGGAAGAAGTAAATAGGGTAACTAAACAATAAGACAGTGTCTAACCTTACTAGAAAAGAAAATCTGGAAACTGAAGCAAGAAGCTGTTTGTAGTGTAGGGGAGAAGACACCTGGGAGCAGCTGATGTGGGTTAGGTAACAGGAGCCCTCCAATACAATTGCTGGAGAAGGGTACATAGATACCAAGAGACAGAACTGAGTTCAACCCAGGCAGTCCAACCCTAAAGCTACACTCATGATTAGAATAGGAAGGAAATAGATAAGAAATACACTTTGGAATTCAGGTTAATAGGACTGTGTGATGGGTCAAATGAGGGTGATGAAGAAACAGATGTATTTGTGGAGTAAGGGAGGAGAGTTCTCAGTGATTTCCAGATTCATGACTTGGATCACAGAGTGGATGGTGATGTCATTGAGCACGAAAGGGAATATAACTTCTAATTTCCAAAGGCTTTCAAGTGCCCCAGTAAAGAAAATTACAAGAAAAAAGACGATAACTTTTAGAATGCCACAGTAACTTGCCACTTGCATCTGTACTGCTTACTCTCTTAGTATGAATATTGACAACTGGTCTAACCTTTCACAACCTCCCATATATTTTTTGTTATACTGCTTCTCAATAATAGTAGTTTGTCAATAATAATTGTTTCTCATTACTCAGCTGTTGGGGAAGATAGTTTCAGATTACTGCAATGAAAAGGCAGCTCTCTCTCCCTCCTATGAAATCAGACTGCCTTAGACATTTCTAGATGACCAGTGGAGGTATATCACACGAGTATATATACATGGAGGCAGGCAGGAACAAGGATATAGGAGTTGAAAAAAAAAATCTGCTCCCATCAAATGGAACCAACAGCTTACCCTCTCTAAAAAGCAATTTCCTCTTTGGTAAAACAGGAATTTTCACAATTACCCCCATAGAGAATTGTGAGGTAGAACAGTGCAGTGGAGAACCATCCTATACGTGCTTCATTCCAGGGTTAGAGATGACTTTTTCCAGAGAGGGTAAGCCAGTGGTTTCCAACCAGTGTTGTAGGTCATGTCTGTGAACCTTAAACCCTCCCAGTGTTCTGCCAAATCTTAATCTGGGTAAGAAATTGCCTTCTGCTACAACTTCCCATCTGAGCAGACAATTCAGGCAATTAACTGCCTGATGGAGTATTTCGCTGAGTAGGTAGTGTTGCAAGATGTAGAACTGGGAACAATTTTGCTCACATTGGACTAGGTAGCAAGGAAAGCAAAAAGGCAAGTCAGCACCAAAGGGAAATAAATAAAAGCTTTACTCCATGGATGGAGGTATCATCAGGGCATGTATATGCAAAGAGTGACATTCTGCTGAGGGGAAATCTTTCAAATTAAAAGTACAGAACTTTGGATACCTTTATAGACTTTAGGAAACATCTATATAGTAGTAATGCCTACATTTCAATTATTACAAAATGATTCAATTTCATTTTAAGTCTTTCATCTCTTCAATTGTGTTGCCCCAAATTCCAATATTTGTAAGTGCAGCCTAAACTAAGAGGTTGAGAATGACTGTAGAAGTACTCACCTCTGATTACACAGCCTTAACGTGGCAAAGCTGCAGCCCCAACTAAGTCAGCCTGACTCTGAGCCAGGATTTTCCCAGAAATCCCATGTGTAAAGAGAGAATAGACATTTCTCTTGCTGCACAGTGCCTGGAGCTCAGATTCCCTGGAATCTGGCTTCATTCTCTCAAGGGGGCAATTCTTTCTGTTCTGAGCAGTACCGTTAGGGGCCATGACAAGAAGAGGCAGGCTCTGCATAAAGCCAGCATTCCATCATTTGCTTAGTTTCCCACCTGAGGGAACTCGCTCTCAGTCCAGCGGTTAAGACTTGGGTTTTCACTGCCGTGGACCTGAGTCTGATCCCTAGTCAGGGAACTAAGATCCCATGAGCCACACAGTACAGCCAAAAAATATATATTTATTTGCTTTTGGGACTTCCTTGGTGGCCAGTTGTTAAGACTCCGCACTTCCAGTACAGAGGGCGTAGGTTCAATCCCTGGTTGGGGAACTAAGATCCCACATGCTGTGTGGTGTGGCAAAAAAAAAAGTACTATCAGTTTAACCACCTTAGGCTCCTGGGCCTCACAGCATCTCTTCCTGCTTTCTTTTTTCTCATATTCTTGGGACCCAGTGTGCCTTGCCAATGGATAAATCCTCCTTTGCACCTGCAGAGTGTGTCTTTGCTCTTTATAATTTATCTCTTTTTATGTATTTTTATTACATTTATTTATATTTTATAGTACATTAAACAGGTTTCATTATAACACACAGGCTCCATAAATTATCAGTGGTCCCATTCGCTTCTTGAATATCATGATCAGATACTAAGGGGACAGACACAACTAGATTCTGTCTGCGTTTTTTTGTACAAGTATTTTATTTTATCCAGTTAACATATGCCTATGTTTTTAAAAATCAAATACCTCCAAAAGTCTTAAGACAAACAATTTTCTACCCTGATTTTCTACCCTACTCCAACTCATCTCCTGTTCTATTCCCCAGGGAACAATTCCTTTCCCCATGCTAGTCACCTCCATATTCCTAAAAAAAAAAAAAAAAAAAAAAAACTAGAAAATACTTTTATCAATGCTATTTGGTAAAAAAAAAAAAAAAAAAAAAAGTGGATATTACTTTTATCAATGCTATTTGGTACCAATTAGTTTATTCTTAGAGTAGATGAGCTTTAGCTCTTTCATCTGTCACCATCTCTCCTGTCTCCCATTCTCCCAAAGAGTCATCCACCAGTTTAGAAGAAATCAATTATCAGCAATAGACACAGTTTTGCTCATGTAAATACTGTTCACTACAGAGTTAAGTACACTATGACTGCATTACTTTCCTGATCAACTTTTCGTTTTTCCTGAAAATTTCAATTGCCTTACTTGCTCACTCACACTATCCGGAATCTACATATTATTACTGAATCCTACTCCTGGAGTGCTTCATCCTCCTAGTTCATTCTGAGTTAGTCACTCTTCAAACCAGTGCTGTCCAACAGAATTTTCTGTGATGATGGAAATTTCTATATCTCTACTGTCTGGTGTAGTAGCCACAAGCCATGTGTAGCTACTGGGCACTTGAAATGTAACTGGTGCAACTGAGGGACTGGATTTTTAACTTTTAAAAATTTTAACTGGTGTGTTTAATTTGTTTACATTTAATTTAATTATTGAAATGGTTGGATTCAAGACTTTTATCTTGGTATTTGTTTTATATTGATCACATTTGATCTTTGCTCTTCTATTTCTCCTTTCCTGGCTTCTTTTAGGTGAATTGATTATGCTTTAGTATTGACTTCTTTTATATACCTCTTCCTGATTTTATTTCTTTAGAGGTTGATCTAGAAATTACAACACGTACCTTTAAGTCATCTAAGACTACGTTTAAACATTATCATCTTGCTTCATGAACAGTGTAGGAACCTTAACAAAAGCATGGGTTTATTTCTCCCCTTGTGCCCTTTGTGCTACCACTGTTCTTATATTTTACTTTAAACCCTCACAAAACATTTTAATAATTTTGTTCTAAATAGTCAATAGTCTTTTAAAGCAGTTTAAAATTTTGTATAAGCACACATGTACACACACATACATACATACATACATACATAAATAAGTATCTTTATAAATATTCCTAGATAATTCCTTTCTGGTGCTCATTCATTCTTAGAGATTTGGAGCTCCACCTCTGAGCCCCTGGTTTGCTTTCCAAGTCTTGTGTGTGTGTGGTGATGGGGAGATGATAGACACCTAGCTGTGGCATTCTTTGTATGAACTGGGGAGTAGATTATGAGTATTGACCTTTCTATACACTAAAGTTGGACCAGTCTCACCATTTTTGGCCTTATACCCAATGATGTGCCAGAACCATCTCCTGCCAGTCCAAAGAACCAATCACGTACATTTCCTCTCAATCAATCCCAGATTCAATGATGCCACACTGGTAACTTGAAACTGGCTATGTTGGTGTACTTCCACCACAAAAATCAGTAAATGCTACAAATTGGGGCTTGCTTTCTTCCCTCCCTTCTTCCTTTTCTCCTTTCTTGCTTTCTTTCTCTTTCAGAGAACTGGCTGTAGAATATTTACCAGCACATTCACTGCCTACACCTCACCCCCACTTTTCTACTGCACCATGACGTGGGGAGGGAGAACGGCTCTCTCTGACCACAGTCCCCATAAACACCCTGGGCTCTGACTTCCCTCACTTGCCATATCTGGCACCCTCCTTCCTATGCTGGGGACTCATGCTCTCTTTCTCTTTGTCCTTGTGAATTCATACACTTTTTATTGCTATTTTAGTGGGTCCTTGAGAGGGGGTGAGTGGAGAGTGTGTAGCTAATCTAGTCAGATTTATCTTCTAAAAAAAACCCTATCTTTGTCTTTAAAAGTAGAAAGTTCAAAGAAATAAGTAATTTCAGCAACTCAAGAAGGCTTAATAATGAATCAGGTCAGGCTTCCCTGGTGGCGCAGTGGTTGAGAGTCCGCCTGCAGATGCAGGGGACACGGGTTCGTGCCCCAGTTCGGGAGGATCCCACATGCCGTGGAGCGGCTGGGCCCCTGAGCCACGGCCACTGAGCCTGCGCGTCCGGAGCCTGTGCTCTGCAACGGGAGAGGCCACAACAGTGAGAGGCCCGCGTACCACAAAACCAAAACAAAACAAAACAAAAATAATGAATCAGGTCTAACATCCAAAAGTTCTAGTAACCTCAACATTGGTCCAAGTTACCTTTTAATATTATTCTTAGGCAAAAAAATAAGGATGATGAGCAGCTACTTTTCACCTCTCATGAAGAAAACTGGTCTTTAACTACAGCATAAGTCATTTATATATCAATTATTTGATTCAAGTTAACATCTACTGAGCAATTACTATGTGCTATACAATATGTTGTTAGTTAGAGAAAAAAAGAAGAAACAAGGCAGACATACCCCAGCCCTCAGAGAGTTTACAGTGGATCAGGGGAGACACACAAGTGATTTAAAACACCTCTACAAATATGATACATGTTAGAAGAAGAAAAGTACCATCTACCATAAGAACATACAACGAGGAGATTTAATGTAATCTGGGGGCCAAGGAAGACTTCCCAGAGAAAACAGTGTTCTGACGGAGACTTATAAGAGGTGGAACTGCTTATCATTCCTGGGTAGAAAAAACAGAGGTCCCTTAGCTTGTTTAAACAAAGATGAAATTTATTAAAGCATATTAGGTAGCCTATACAACCTCCAGGAAGGTTAAAGAACCAGGCTTGAAGGCTATGAAGCCATAAATAATGCCCATATTAAACCATCGGACTATTCTAACAAGGACCTCCTGCCGCTGGTGCAAACACAAGCACAGGCTGAGCAGAGGTGTGACACTGCTAACATCCGCTATTGCCAATGCTGCCTCTTAAAAATGAATGTCTCTCTGCCCTCCTGGCC
This sequence comes from Physeter macrocephalus, assembly GCF_002837175.3. Taxonomy (NCBI): domain Eukaryota; kingdom Metazoa; phylum Chordata; class Mammalia; order Artiodactyla; family Physeteridae; genus Physeter; species Physeter macrocephalus. The sequence continues at coordinate 65,714,982 of NC_041221.1, forward strand.
AAAATGGTCTTTTTTTTGCTTCATGTTACCTTTTTACTTACTTAAATCTCAGAAAAGGTATGTTCCTTTCCAGGGCTGAGTTAACATGAGTGTGTCCTAGCTCCACCCGAGGCTGAGAAACTGAGTTTGACCCATCTATTTTGAGTTTTAGGAATCACAAGATGGTAAATTCTAAACTAGGATATTTAAAAGGTGCTTAATGGTCAAAAAGCATGAAAAATGTCAATCCCAAAATGCCACTATCACTGGATTTCTAGTGGTACTATTTGGATTAATCAGTGTATGGCTGGTTGTTATTTCGATGTGTCAGCACTTCTGAGGTCTTGCACACAATCGCAGACCTTAAAACTGGGAGGGCCTTCCAGAGATCAGCTGGCCGAATGCCCACCTTCAAGAAAGAAAAGTGTTATTTATACCCAATGTAACAATGGGGGCACGTGAGTCCTTGGGAGGTCTTGTGCCCTACCTAAGCTCACACAGCCAGTAAATGACAGAGCCAAGACCAGAACTCTTATCTCCTGGGTGTTCACAATCTTCTATCAGGTTCTTTGACACCCTTGGGTGAGAGGTAGTGGATGTACATTGTGTATTGGGATGGTTGGAGCAGGCAAAGTACAAGACCAGTTGCTCAGATCAGGATGGTGGCAGTGGAAACGAATCAAGGAGGGCAGATGAGAGAGCTGTATAAGAGATAAAATTGGAAGAACTCTGCAATGGATTAGATGTGGCAAGTGATGAAGAAGAAAGAGTTATGGTTGGCCCCAGTTTTTGGCTGATTAAACCAAGTGGATGGTAATACCTTTCACTTTAGTAGGTAAGAGAGTCTAGAGTAGGAGTGGAAGGTAGGCAAAGGAGCGGAGGATAAGCAAAGGAGGTGAGGAATGAAGAATACAATGTGCTCAGCTTGAGATATGTCAAATTTGAGGGGCCTAGGGACAGCTATATGGAGATGTTAAGTCAAAAGGCCTGGGCTGGTGACACAGATTTTGGTATTGTCGACCTCTTTATGGTAACTGAAGCAAGGACTTGGACAAAATCACCCAGGGAGAAAATGTAAGTGGCAATGAGAAGAGGGCCTAGGATATAACCCCAAGGACTAGCAGGATATAAAGATTGGTGGAGGAGAAAAATGCATGTAAAGGAGACAAAAAGCAAGTAACCACAGGAGAGGTAAAAATCAAAGAGAAGCAGGATCAACAAAGAGTATGGCTAAATCCCCTCTCCTTGAGACGTTTAACAATTCTTCAGAATAGGATAGGATATTTTGCTTCTTCTTAAGTGTGAATGCTTACGGGGTGGGCACAGGCAGTGCTGTTTCTTTAGGTCTTTAGAGCTAATTTATGAATCTAATGCTGACACAGCCATGCGGTGGATTGTTTAGTGTGGTTTGGCTTTGGTTTCAGTTTCAATTCCAGTTTGTTTATTGGCTCTCTCCCCACCCACCAAAAATCGTATTTATCTCCATGATGCAGGTTGGCACTGGCCGTGCCCAATAAATATCACCTGAGAGACAAAAAAAAAAAAAAAAAAAAAATGAGACAGAGAAGGTATGTGATTCTGGGACTCTGTAGGGTCAGAATTAAACATTGAAAGGGTTCCACACTTTTTAAAAGATTGGAAAGCCCAGCAAATCAGGAGGACTGGCTTGATTCCCAGTTCTACCCATGGCTTCTGTGAAATCAGAGAAGTTGCTCAACTCTCCTGTCATTCAGCAGCTCACTTTGTAAAAGGAAAATAACATGATCATGTTCTCTTGGTTTAATGAGAGAATGTCCCTAAGTACAAGCTTCTTATAGCCAAATGGAAAAATATAAAAAACAAAATTTTGATTGCTATCCTTGGAACAAGGGTCTTCATAACAGACGTGTATAAAATACAAAAGTAATAATCTCATGTTATTAGGTTATATGAACCAAAGACTGGACATCGAAGGTCAAAATGAGCTATTTCCTTTCCGTCAGATACATTAAGAAGTTCAATTAGAATGTAGCCTATACACGAGGAATATAAAGACCCTGACCTTTTTAAGCAGTTCTTTCTCACATAAAGCAGAGAATGCGATGTAGCTTCCATTCTGACTTGATAATTACATGAAATTTAACATCTCTCACTGCTTTCATGATTGAAGAGATTTGCTAGAGTTTTCCAAACCATAATTTCCACCTAACACAAACATTAGAGTTGAACGTTGTACTGCACTTTGGGGGACCGTTTCCAGGCTGAGTATTTACCAAGAAGCATTGGGAAGTGTCTGGTCTTGCAGATTGCAGAGGAGTTTACAACATTCTTTCCTGACTTCCTCACCCCTGAACACTATTGCATTTCATATTGATTAATATTAGCAATATTTTATTAATACAATTTTGTTTTACATTATGCCTTTATCCAAAGGGTCACACACACTAAATCAGCAAGTCTCATAACAGCTGGAAGAGAGAGAAACTATATTCTTGATCTATTTGAATAAAAAAACTAAGCAGTGGGCAACAAGTTCCTTGTATGTCCTTTGTATATTGATAAGCATCATCATGCTGGCTTCTTTATAAAGGAGAAGGGGTTTCATAGTGAGAGAAGGATGCTGGGGTAGGTGTCTGGAGACTCAATTCCTCACTCAGACTCAACCACTAGCTGGCCACGTTCCCGAGGGCACCAAGCCAGATAGACTCATGGGAATGCTGCCTGCAGGCAAAAAACCTGATGCTCCTTTAAATACTTGTCCAAAATTTAGGGGGAAGGCTGAGCACTAGATGTGGGAGGAGGGAAAGAGAAATGCATATATTCTAGTTATGGAAATGAGAATGTGCAGTTTCTTGGTTCCATACTCCCACAAAGCAGTTTTGTGACCTTATGTGGCCTCACAAGTGCCCCTTGAGGTTGTCATACCGCACACCCATGAAGCTCATCTTTGTATTCCTTTGAACCCCACACATAATGCAGACGTCTGGTAAATGCAATTCACTGCATCTTCTCACACCTCCAGGGATGTATTTAGCATTCTGTATAGGTTGCTGCCCCAGGCTGTGCTGCCTCCCGATCCAGCTGTCTGAACAGGTTACTTAACCTTGCTGGGCCTCATTCTCAGAGATTTCAAACTGGTTTTAACAGTGGAACCCTTGATGAAACAAAATCTACATGGAAACCCAACAAATGAAGTACATAAAAGCTGGAGGAGGAGAAAGGGAGCCACTGGAAGCCCACTTGCTCCCTTCCCTCAACCCTCCCTGCTGTTGCTCTTAAGTTGCAGAAGGAAGACAATAAAATCTCAGTCTGTGAAGCGAAGTTGGAAACCACCAAACTAGACTATCTCTAGGGTGAATTCCAGCTCTCACATTTTATAATTCAGCTTGAGTATGGCAAGGGATTTGGAGTAGATAGGAGAGGGGACAGGAAATAAAAGGAGAGTTACACAGTGTCACACACATCCCCAAACCGGATTTATCCCCAGTGGAGGAGGGGAGAAAAGTGGGTGATTACCCTCCTCAAAGACAGGAAGAGGCAAACCCTCAGAAAATCACTCAAACCAGCACTCAAACGTCTGGAGTTGACCTCACAGTAACCCCTCCACTACACTCAGCATCTCCATCTGAAACCACTGGGGCCGCAGAGCCCCGCAAGCTGCTGGAGTGTAAAAACTTCAAGAGGATACACGGCAGCATCCCCAGGACTCGGCGCGGCAAGGATGCGTGAGATTCCCCTGTGGAACATGCCTGGGCTCGAGACATTTTATTGATATCCCTCAAAAAGATCCTATACACAAGACTCTATGGGATGGACCAGGTGGTATATAGTCTCCATCACTGCCGTCAATAAATCCCTCCCATGTCTGTAAGCACTTCCCATCAAGAGGCAGAGTCTACTTCCAGAAAGCTTCCCCATTCTCAAAAGAAACTGTCCCCATTATTGCCCCAAATCCTAAAATTCTATTGTGTTGGCATCACCTCCTCTCTGAGGACACTGTATTCCAACAGGGGTTGCATACTGAGTTCCCGAACACCGCAGTATGAATTAGTTTATCACATCCTTCCCTTTTTTGCCCAAAGTGACCAGATCGTTTCAAAGTACAGTAACAGAGTGTACTAGTTATCTATTATTTATCTATTGCTGCATAATAAATTACCTCAAACCTTAGCAGCTTAAAACTACCTCACAGCTTCTGTAGTTTAGGAATCTGGGTGCAGTTTAGCTGGGTCCTCCACTTCAGGTTTTCTCATAGGCTGCAATCAAGGTCATGGCTGGGATGGAGTTATCTCAAGACTCGACTAGGGAAGGATCCACTTCCAAGTTCACCTGGTTGTTGGCTGGATTCAGTTCCTCTCTGACTGTTGGCCAGAGACCACATGCAGTTCCTTGCCACATCAGACCTCTCTAGCATGGCGGCTTGCTTCATCAAAGTGTGCAAGTGAGAGGGCAATGGAGAGACTGCCTGTCTGCAAGTCACAGTCTTTGAAACTGATTCATGAAAGTGATATCCATGACTTTTGCAGTACGTTATTGGTTGGAAGCAAGTCATTTTAGGGGAGGGGATTACACAGAGCGTGAATACCGGGAAGTGGGAGTCCGTGGGGGCCATCTTCAAGTCGGCTGCCACACAACGTCAGGGCAGATTCACTCAGAGCTCACCTGCTCACCATAAGAACCTAGAGGCACAGAGACCCCAGGTAGTGAGCAATTCTCAATTATCTGTGAGGAAACCTGTTTTAGAGAAAATCCACAGGTCTCCCTTCATTCAATGCCATCTCCACTCTTCCTTCATGGAGCCCTATCCCTCACTGACTAACAGGTAATAATATGGCAAAGTCTTTGCTTCCTTTTCTTCTAATATAATGCTAATAAGCATCAAATTCTATCTAAAATTTAGGATTCAAGGTAGATAATATTTTAAGAAAGAAAATACATCAGTAATAAATTTGTTACTTTCATCATCACTAAGTCCTTTTATTACACGCCTGGCTATTAATGACACAGACTGCTAAATTTAGAAAGGCAGAATGAAAACTTTACATCAATCTTCATTCTAGCCAAAAATAATGTGACAGAATCCAGAACTTTCTCTAAACTTTTATCATTCAAGGTAATATACACATCAGAAAAAAAATTTTAATAGTTTCTGGCCCTTTAATGATTTTAATCAAATGTTTTCTTCAGAGTACAAAAGCTATGCCTCAAATGGAGGCAGCAAAAATATAAAATTACTGTATTTGTGATTCAATCCATATGATTTTTTAACTTTTCTTTGTAAATGATGTAATCTTATAAAGATTTCTTATTTTTCTCTACGTGTGTTATAACAAGACTAGAATTAGAGTATTAGTTCAACCCTTTCCCCTGAAAAGCATAGAATTCTCACAGATTTTCTTGTTGAAGACAAACAGTATTATCTTCACTTTATGAGATGGAAAGAGACCTAGTGAGTGAAAGGTTTGGACCTGAGCCCCACAGTGAGGAGGGAGAGAGCAGGAATTCCATCTCAGAGTTCAGGGTCTAAGGCCAGGGTAGAGAAGCTGCTAACCCAGACAGTGCAGATAAACACATGGGAAAGGCCGTGTTTTGTTTCTGACAGCCAAAGGTGTGTTGAGGGGAAGAATTGGATCTGTGCAATTTCTGCCTCTCTCTTTGCAGCTTCTGATCACTTCTCTTTCCTATTTAATGCTTGGAAAACTTGAAGTGAGCTCAAACCTTTTAGCACCAGGCCAGCTCACCCTTCCACACCCACCACCCCTACACTTAGCTTCTTCTCAGCAAAAGTGTGGCTCCACATTTCCCTCCAACGGATGTTTTTACCTGGACAAAACACAGCCTAACCTCTGAAAGGTGCATTATTATTTTTAAAAAGTTACCAACAGCTGATTCCAAATTCTACAGAGATCCCACCCCATCCCCAGCCAAACCACACAAAAGGATATTGGAAAACAGTAGGTGTTCTTGCCTACACATTCAGAAGAAAAGAGGGACAATCTGTTTTAAAACATACCACTTGGGTACTGCATAGGGTGTGATCTCATCTAAATGGCTCTCAATTTAACATGTGACAGAATAGAAATTCAGGATATTCTTTTCATTTCCCAAAGATATATTTATTCCCTAGGGACACATTCATGGTTTGCTTTTCCATAATCATTTCTGATGTATTACTTATCAGACTCCAAGTTCCCTCAAAGAAGGGAATTAAATAGTCAGTCTCCATTATAAATGCTATGAACAACCAAACAATTTATAAGAACCTTACTCTAGATGCCACAAAAAGATACATATTGTAGAATCATTGTTTCACGGATTAGAAATGATACAAACTCTAATTATTAACATAACTGAATAGACAATGATTACAAATTATTATCTATAAAAACAGAATAAAAGCTGTATAATATTTTGCACACAGAAAGCATCTTTTACTAAGAAGAAAAGACCAATTCTATTCACATACACACAAATGTACACAGGTACCAACCCACTCACAAACCTCAAGTGAACTGAACAGAAACTCTTTATAGAAACTCTGTAACATACTTTTGCACAGGTATCTCTAAATTAAAACTACAATTTTATATGGATACCACCTAGTGGCCCAGAAATGAGGATCAAACAAAAAAAGTTGTATCTAGGTTACACTAGGAAATAGAGAACACATCATTCATAGTATGTTTTAAAGTTTCTAATCTGTCTTTACCTGTATAACTCTTCTCTGCACTGATATTTTCCCTACACCAGGAGGAGGAAACAGATACAAACTGTAGCCCTGTTTCCACTCTTCTTTTAGTGGCTTATTGTATAAAAGGGCAGCTCCTCCCACATTATGTGAAGATAAGCCATAGCAAAGCTGATTGTGGCTTAGCCCTCCTGTTATTTTTGTGAGCATTTGAGGGATCTAGATGAGAAAGGAGTGTTTGTCCAATGTCATTGCAGTGAGACCAACTTTGCAACACTTTTTTAAAAAACGGCAACACCCCTATACCCCGATCCCCTTATTTTTCTCTACATTTTATTTCAATAGCACTTATCTTCTAATAACATGTGAAGGGTAGCAGAACATGCCACACCAAATACACCACTTTGGCATAAGGATTATTTTGAGCTGAAGGCAACTGAGAAAAAGCAAATGTAAGAAAAGCTCTGTGGCCACCCCTTATTTGCCTAAAAACAAGACATAAATTTGTAAAGGTGTCCCCCCTCCCCTCTCTACCAGGAAGGACAGTGGTTAATCAAAAGAGACCAGTATCAGCCCGGAGACAACACCAAAGAAACCTACATAACAAACCTTACTAACTAGCCCTTACCTTCCATTTGCTCCCTCATATATTTACCTTCCCACAATTTGCTGCTCTAAAAACTCAAAGTCCTTTCCCTTTGTCTTATCACTTCTCCAAAAATGTATTGTTCTTTTGTTAAGATGCTATATAAGCCTGAGATCCAACCACTCCTTTGAGTTACTCATCACTGAATACTCACATGTGTGTGTGATGCACATGTTAAAAAAACAAACAAACAAACAACTTCTGTTTGTTTTTGTTCTTGTTAATCTGTCTTTGGCAACTCTGATTTACAAGGTCCTATCCAATGAACCTAAGATGGACAGAAGAAGAAGAAATGTTTTCCTCCCCTCCAGCTGGATAATAAACTCATTTATTAGATTTATTATATATTGTTTGTCTCCCCCCACTAGAATCCAAAAAACTCGCAAGGGCAAGGATCTGGGTTTGTTTTGTTCAGTCATATCTCCCAAGTGCCTAGAACAGTGACTGGAAAAGTTGGTACCCCATAAATGATTGTTGAAGGAATGAATGAAAGATGTTTTGAAAATGACTTACATTTAGCGGTTCTTTCAGCTTCTGGTTTGAAACTAAACATCCAGGGCAAAGAAATCATAACACTACTTTCACTGCGACTTGCTGTTCATGTTCCTTGAAAAGAACTATATATACCTTTTGATGGGTCAAAAACACGCCACCTGGGGGAAAATAGAAAGAACATAGACAAAAGTGAGGAAGGAAATAGCCAAGCTGGGACAGAGAAGAAAGTCAATCTAGCTCCCCTCTTTTACCTCCTCTGGGTAGCAAACTGTCTGCACTTCTGATTACTTGACTGTTTCCCTTAAAGATAAACTATGTTCCATTGTGAGAAACCTGTTAGCAGAAGCAATTACTGTTTTCAAATATAATGTTTTGGGTTTTTTTAAGTGGAACCAAAGAAAAAATAAAGATGGGAGGTTAGAGACAGATAGACATTTTTCTCCCTTTTTGGGGGGAGGGGTGGTAAATGTTGGGAATGAGGACCAAGAAATACTAAAAATAAATATGAAAGTGATTCTCTTCTGGGTGTAATAGTATAGGATAGACTTATATATGCATTTATTATTCCCTAATTTTTGTATTATTTATAAGCTTTTAAAAACATGATTATATATTTTTTATTCTTCATACTAAAACGACAAAGATTACCAAATGCCTCAAACAATATGAAACACAAATTATCCCTTCTTTATCATGTCCAATACAGTGCCAACCACATAGTAAGCACTTAGAGTTTGTAGTGGTAACTATTATGAATCAGTTAATAGAGAACAAAAATCTTTAAGAGAATATAGGAAGATGGAGAATATAAAAATAAATTCACTGAGATTCAACTGAGAAATGTAAGGAGAGGAGGAGGAGGAATCACAGAAATGAGAGAGGCAAGTAAAAGATTATCCACCAGTTCTTGTTTAAACAGTTTGGAAGATTAAACCCTTCAAACATTATTCTCCAATTGGAGATAATCCTTAAAAGGATAAGTTAGAAAGAAAAATGGGGGCGAGCCCAGTAGATTCTTTCAAAGCTCAAAAGCCAAATTTTATGGAAGAAAAATCATTTGACGTAGCCAGTCTGGTACTTTCTATTAAGTGCTGGTGAGAGCTGCTGCTCTGACAGCTAACAACACTCCGACCATGACGTATTCAAAGAGCTGGTGTGGCAAAGACACCAGCAATGGGCACTTCCCACTGCCCTGCACTGACTTTCAGTCCACAATGGAGGACCACCTCCCCTGCTTCATCATTCCCTCCTCACTGCCAGTCTCCCTGGGTTTAGGGCTCTCAGGTTAGAAATCCCGCTCTTGGAACTCTACAGTTCAATGTAAACGGCCATGTGCTTTGTGACTAACTGGGCACAAAGTTGCCCAGCTCTAATGATGGGCTTTCCAGTTACCAAACAAGTTTCCCTGGAGTAGCAGAGGACCATCTCAGTCCTGCGAGGGAGAAGGTGACCTACTCAGTCACTAGCAAGGATCCATGCTCAGTAATTCCTTTAGTCTTCCTGAACTTATCCCTGACCTTGTCCAGTTATTTGTAAAGACTGTCAGAAAATGTGCAGAAAATTGGAGGTAGTATTTATAGACCTTAGATGAGCCAAATTCTCCTTTACTTGCATTTATTCCCCAAACCTCCTGTTTCTGTGGTTATTTCTTTTCCTTTGGGGGGAAAAAAAAAGCCCACTTCCACTTGTATGTACTTTTAATGGAAAGACCCAATAGTTCATTTTTCTGGCAACTCTCAGAAATGCATCATGGGTGTGAATAAATCTGAGCCCTGATCTGACCTCTAGCTTTACAACATAACATGAGCACAATAATAATTTACAGGGCTCAGTCCTAAGTGTGATAGTTCAATGAGCTGGGTAAATATCATTACCTGCAGCCAGCATCCCACCAGGATTCAGACTGAGAGGCAGGTGGGTATGGGCATTTCCAGAGGAGAATCATTAATTTGATGGTAGGTATGCCCCTGAAATCAGCAAAGGTTTCACTCATCACAGGTACATTAACAATTGACAATGTGATTTAAAAGAAAAAAAAAAAAAAAGGTGTGTGTGTGGGGGGAATAGGCTTTCATTTAGCTGAAGAACAAGAAAATCTCCAGCCTTAGCTATGTCAGGTTGACCACTGAACAGCCCAGGTGCATGAACAATTTGCTCAGGGCTTCCTTCCCTCTCTGTGCTGGTAAAAAGAAGGTCAAGGAGGCCAGACACGTTATGAATGGAGCAGAATCCCCGGGGGTCCAGGGGTTAGGAAGAAACTTGGGAAGAAGAAACAAGGAAATGGACTGATAGCTCTGCCTGGCTTCAAAGCCCAACCAACATATAAATCATGGAACAGGGAATTCCCTGGTGGTACAGTGGTTAGGACGCACTGTCTGGGGCCCAGGTTCAACCCTGGTTGGGGAAAGATCCCGCAAGCCATGTGGCTTGGCCAAAAAAGAAGCCATATCATGGAAGATACCTGACATCCAATCTCACTCTTCTTTGGGAAGGTAACAGTGTCAAATGTCTTTTCTTCCTACCTTCCCAAAGTCCCCATGCTACTGAAGCCTGACTTTTCTAGACAACATATCTTGTCCCCTGATCCCAGGGTTCCATGAGCAGCCTGACCCGGCAGGTCACTCAGGTTTGTTCTCTACCTTCCCCGTCTCTGAAAATCGAAGCCTCTAGACTTGTAAGAAACCAGTAGGCAGCACCCAGCCTCACTGGCACTCATCAGATTCTTTTCCATACAGAAGGAAGTGTGGAAACCTTTGAGCTAGCTGAGAATATTTCATGGCTCTATATTATATATGTTTCTTCCTATGTTTGCCTATTTTCATCGTATCACAGAAGGCACTTTGTCACTCCCACACTTCCCATTTCTTGTCAGTTTATCCTGTCCCCCACGTAGAATGGAAATTCTCCCTGTACCACATCAAAATGATGTACAGAAGGCAACTACTCAAAAAATAAAAACTCTTAAAAAAGAATGCTAAAACAACAATAAAAACCCACAATATGTTCTGATAGAATTGTGCACTTTAATAGGGAAATTGCTCTTCTGAGGAACTAAAGCCATCTTCAAGTTGCAGAGAAACCCCCTTGGTTCAGAGGTTTTCCCCTCTGACCTGGCTCTGCCTCCCACTACAATTTTAATATCATGCTTTGGTAGGTTTGAGAAATATCTTGACAAAGTTCTCCTTTGTATGGAAGAAAAAGTTTGGATTTTGTGTAAGATATTCATACGCTTGTCTTGCTCATAACCAACAGATTAAATACACGCATATCACTTGCCGAGTGTTCCAGCTGTTTAGATTTTCACCCAAACATGTGAATAAAAAGCCGCAGGCAAAACAAGTACTGTCTCTCGTACCTTTTATGGATTAACAAATAGCCCTTACTCTGCTGATGCCCATTCTTAATTGGACTATGCTGTGAGGAGCAATTAAGCCTAAATGGCCACTTGCTGAGAGGTGGTGAAAGAAATGCTGCAGCTTGAGGCATTGGCATTCTCCAAATAGAGCACATATGCTTGGCTTTGGTGCCCATAAAGAAAGGAGATTTACTTATTTTTCTGCGCTTTTGAAAGTGAAAAAGGGCTATTGTTTCAGGTACTCAGTGGAAATTATTCAAGGAAATTTTTTAGACAAAATAATTTTTGCAACTTTCGTGCAAGTAAGAGATGCAGAGATGAAACAGCTTTGTTCCCTCGCGAAAGAGGGCAGCAACTGTGCAAGAGAGGCCTCTCCCCTCCTCCCTCCACCTCATGGCTTGTCTCCATTGCCTGAGCAAAGGACAGATCACAACCAGCAAAATGAAGCAGGCAGTGAGACAATCCCGAGCACAAAGAGACCCTCACCTGAATAGCAGGAAACAGTGGAAGAGAAGTTTTATTAACGAACACATACACAGAGGCATTATTTCTCAGTGTATGTTTTTGCTCTTGAAAATGGAGGAGAGCAAGAATAAAGAGGTTAAAGTAAGACTGATCTGCTCCTTTCAGCACGGAAAGCTCATTTCAAGCAGCCCCCAAGACGTTCTCCAATCATAGACACATGTGTTGTTGGCCTCAGTTACTGATATCTGTGTCGTTCTATTTTAGTGTGGACAAGGGACAGAGGAGACAAACTGGACTTTTCTCCTGAGCCACAAGGAGATCCACTGAAAAGGTTTTGCTATTGTTGCTGTTGCTTTTCTTGTAGGAAAAAAGAGAAAATCCATTGCTTTTGTAAACATTATATTCATCATTATCGAAAAATAAACCTTAAGTGATCAAGGAGGAAAAAGAGATGCAAAGAGAAAAAAAAAAATCACTCCAAATTCTACTACCTGTAAATACCTATCATTTTTCATTCTGAGAACACCATTCCAAACACATCTGTATGTACATATATAGAGAGAAGAAATAGGCATAATCCTATAAAACCAAGATCACAGTATAAGAGCTATATATTTTTGTGTTGTTTTATTTCATTCACTTTCACAGCAAAAAAATTCTATAGTAATTTTGAATAAATTACTGAACTTCAGAAAAACTTTTCTCCCCAACAAATTATTTTAATATTTAAAATATGTCTCTTTGTTACCGGGGGTGGGGGATGGTCTGTGCATGGTAGGTGTTGAAAGGAAAACTTTACCCACTTAGGTTCAAATGTTAGGGGGCCTGCAAATTAACTGGCAGTAGACAGATTAACAGGAAAAAAGTTGGGGTTTATTTACACATGCACTTGGGAGCACTCAGAAATGAGTAACACACTGAAGAGCCAGAGGTAAAGGTTTATGTACTAACATAACAAAAAGGGAGAGGGGGTTGGGCATCAGTGGGAAGGTATGAAAGAGCCTATTGGGCTTTTTGATGCCAATAGGCAACTGTTGCTAAGAGTCAGTCTTTTCCAGAAGAGGAAACTCCCTCAGGAAAGGATCATCGATGGCAGCTGTATTTTCAGGAGGCTCTGCTTACATTTAGGTAATGTTTCTTCTTGCAGATGTTCAGATGTTTTTATTTTAAAGTAATTTTCATGTCACTTTGGTGGGCTGTTAATCCCTTCCTAGGATTTTTAGATGCATCCCTGGCCTTTACCCACAAAACACCAGTAGAAACACCATCCTTCCCCAGTGAGACAACCAAAAATATCTCCAGAGAGGGCCAAATGCCCCTGGGAAGGTAGGTCAAAAACATCTCTAGATAAGAACTGCTACTCCAAGGTTTAATAAAAAAGAAATAGAATTAAGGGGAAAAAACACTGACGGATTGAAATCATAATTTTAAACCATACCATTCGATGTTGAACAATATCTATTTACTCCTTGCCATGAAAGATGAAAAAATTGACACTTTTAATCCCTTCTACATTTCCTCCTTCCATCTCCCAACATTGGTTAGCCATTATTTTTATGTTTTCAAGATTTAAAACACATTTTGTTAGGGAATCGTTGCCTGAAATCACCCACCTTGGCCAGGCACAATAATAACCATCTGCACAAGTTGTCGCACAACAGGAGGTCCCAATAAGGAACATGGTGCTGCCACTGAAAACTAACCAACTAATTCAGGAGGGGCCAAAAGGAGGGAGGAGATGCCAGCCCATAATATGTCTTGTAAAAGTAACTGGAAGAATATGGGAGGGACCAAAAGGAGGAAGGAGACACCAGGTCCTAATATGTCTTGTCCACCTCTCAGAAACCCCCAGGCTGGAATCCATCTTGGCTTAGAGATGCACACACCACCAGGAAGGACCCTGTGTCAGACGAAATATGGGCACAAGCAAGATGATTGGCCAGAGACAACCTGGAAGGCTAACCCCATTACCAGAAAACCCGAGACTATGAGCCACGTGGCAGAACAGTTCTCCTGGGTTCCCTTGAGACAGGAAGGGGGTAGGGCACAACGTTTAAAAGAATGACATAGCCCAAGGACACGACATAAACTGGTTAGAACCAACTAGGTCCAAGACGGCAGACAAGTCGACTTCCACTAGACCTTGAGCCTCAATATATGCTCACTATAACACACCAGCACTCTAAATGACACATGCACAGGAGCCATGACAGTTCCAAGGCCGACCATAAAAGGTCAAAAAGTGGGCGGTGGCCCAATTCCTGGAAATCCCCACCCCTTCCCCCAAATAGGTAGAATACTCCTCCTACTCATGAAATTACCTATGAAATTACCCACCCCTATGAAAATTGACAACCCCATACCCTGGTGCCTCTTGCCTTCAGAGATGGCCCACACTCTGTCTATGGAGTGTATTTCTCCCTGAATAAACCTTCTTTCACTTTACAATGGCTCACTCTTGAATTCTTTCCTGCACAAAGGCAACAACACACACTCGGCAGCCATCCCAGGGACTCTCCTAAAACCTGGGATGTGACCATCCTCTCTGGCCCCACTTTCTTTCCTGCAACACCCTTACCCTGCTGCTCTCTGCCCAGGTGCCCCTTCCCAATAGTCTTTTGCTTTGTCAGTACGTGTGTCTCCTTAGATAGTTCATTTCCTAGTGTTAGACAAGAGCCCACTCTCAGGCCCTGGAATGGTTCCGCCTTCAGGTAACAACTTTATTGTGTAACTTTAATTCTGACAATTAGGAACCTATTAAGATAAATCCAGGTTTACCACCCCCCCACCCTGTCCTTTATCACAGCTCTCTCTTTATTCCTGAGTTCATGAAGCAGATGTCAATGGGACTCCTCCAGAATTAGAGATAAAACTTCTAAATTGTACATGGAAATAAAGCACCCCTACATTCTAGACAGAAGTACCAAGGAACCCCAGACACACCCCTCCCAGAACTTTGAAGAGTCATGGCAGTTCTGACCCTGCTATCATCTTCCATTCCAGCCTAAATATGCAGAAGACAAGAACTCAAGCAAGATTGTGGGGATCAGCTAGAAGGATTTTCCTCTTCTGCACTCCCCCGCCAAAACACACACACACACAGCAAGCCAAATGAGGGACCAATGTAAGAATCACTAGTAGCGACTTGTGGTGCCTGAAAAAATCTGAGACAGGGCTCTCAATCCTCTTTGGGCATCTGCACACTTGCTGATCTTCCATTCTGTACCTAACTGAGGTCGACAAAAAACAGATCTGGAGAAAGCAAGCAAGGCAGAGAGTGCAGGTGATGGTAAAACAACATATACTCTAGATATTTAGTGGCAAGAGGCATGACTTTCCTGCAGGTCAGGTGCCCACGAGGTAGCCAGGTTGAGCCACCTCAGTAGCACCATATCTAAGACAACAGCCTGCCAGACAAGAGGATTCCAGCAGCTGGAGGCTGTGGAGTAGACTCCCAGAGGTGGGAGCTCAGCTGGAGTCAGAGGGGTCTTGACAGAGAACCAGCCGTTTGTCTGGGAGGGAATGTTCTTGAAGGACCCCCAAGAACTCACACATATCCCTTTGGAGAACACCAGCATTTGGACCTCTCTCACACAGAATAAATCAGAGGCAATAACAACCTAAAAAACACCCAAAGGCACCATCTAAATGATGTTCACCCCATTTTCCCCCCATCTCTTCTTCTCACTACAACACAACAGAAGAGAAGAGGACTCACAAGAAAGAGAGTGTAAGGAAGGGAGATGAGAGAAGGAAGAAGTATCTCTGTGTAGGGGAGGAAAAATCATTTTTCTTCTCCCCTCTTAGGTTCAACAGCTGGAACCCAAAATAAAACTGATAAAAGACAGAATAACAAGGGAGTTCCCTGGTGGCCTAGTGCTTAGGATTTGGTGCTTTCATTGCTGTGGCCCAGGTGCAATCCCGGGTTCAATCCCAGGTTCAATCTCTGATCAGGGAACTGAAATCCCACACACCATGGCCAAAAACAAAAAACAACAATAATCAGAATGAGAAGAGAAAACAATAGTTTTAATTATGTACTATGCACGGAGCTCACAAAGTATAATGTGGCTCAAGGAAGTGGCCAAATGATTGAGGCTTATATACCATCTTAGGCTAAACAAAGTGGGGTTTGAGCCTCTGGGGTGAGCAGGAATGGTTACAGGAGTAAGAAACAAGAGCTGTCTTTTTATGCAGATAAGATTCTCAGGTGATAAAAGTTGTCTCTGGGAGTAGATCCCTTCCTGGTACAGAGACATCTTTACAAATGGAAATTTCCTCTACAAATGTAAATTTCCTCTGCAAAAGGGAAAATTTGTGCTCTATTTTTAGGGGAGGGAGGTAAAGAGCTTTTCCTACATCTGCTGGTTCTCAGTTGGCAGTTAGCTCAAAATAATTCATATGCCAAAGAGACATATTTTGGTACCCATCATCTGCCATAGGTGCCCAACCTTGGAGTGGAAAGAAAATGAGAGTTAAATTGAATAAGAGATAGAAGCAGCCTTATTGGATTTTGAATACTTGAAATTACCAGAAAAGTGATGGGATCAGACCAAGATATTGCTAAAAGAGCAAGAAAGGAAGATTTGACTAGGACAGTCTAAAGACTTTGGAGAATGTGAAGAAAGATTTTACATTTGGATATTTCAAATTCAACCTATTCAAAAAACTGGTTACATTTATTCTGAATCATCTCCTGATCCACTGGACTTATTTTTTCCAAGGACTCCTATCTAATGTACTGCCTAAGTACTTGCATTATCGAGATTATCTGGTGCCTTTAGACTTGAACTTGCATAATTATTAAAATTATTAATTTTAATAAAATTAATAAATTATTTAGTAACACTTTATTGGCATTCCTTCACCATCTTTTGGCACTGAATCTTGCTATGAAAAGTCTGAAGTCAGCCAGACTTTCCCCTTCTCTGTGACTTAATTTCTTTCTTCATGCCCATATAAATCTTCCTTTATCTCATATTCAGTAACTTTTTAAGGATATGGCTGTGTGTTGGCTGTGTCGTGCCGATCTTTACTGGATCGTGCTTCAATGTGCTGATTCAGGCTTTTACTGAAGGAAACTGTTTTCTTTTATAGTATCGAAATCATTTCTGTTCCATCTGTTCTATTCTCTCTCTCACAAATGTCAATTAGTATATACTGGATCGCCTTTGTTTTTCTTCCATATCCAGTACCTTGTCTATAATCTCTTCTATGTCTTTGTTCTTTTCCATTTCATTTTGGGTGATGTTGTCATATTTGCCACTATACATGTGTTTTCAGTCACATTTATTCTTTCTGTGTTGTTTTTCCTCTTCCATTTCTTTAATTCCTTTCCCATCTTTTCCTACTGCTTTTTAATTTTTCTTTGAACTTTTTATTGCTTCTTTGAAATCTTTTTCTCTAATTTTTGTTATGAGCAACCTCTCTGAGACCCTAAGAACAATTTCTTTGTATCCTTTCTATTATTCTATAGATAATTTCTCTGTGGTATATGTTTTACATCAACTTTTAAAAAATTGTTTCTCTCTTCCCAACTTCACTATCATTATTATTATTATTATTATTATTTTGGCAGAATCTACCCATAGGGCTCCATCTGATTACTATTATTATTATCTTTGAATCTTTGAATGGTTCACTGTTTTGCTTAGTTTTTAAATTAATTAATTAATTTATTTATTTTTGGCTGTGTTGGATCTTTGTTGCTGCACGCGGGCTTTCTCTAGTTGTGGCGAGTGCGGGGCTACTCTTCATTGCAGTGCGCATGCTTCTCATTGCGGTGGCTTCTCTTTGTTGCATAGCACGGGCTCTAGGTGCACGGGCTCTAGGTGCACGGGCTTCAGTAGGTGTGGCACACGGGCTCAGTAGTTGTGGCTCACGGGCTCTAGAGTGCAGGCTCAGTAGTTGTGGCGCACGAGCTTAGTTGCTCCATGGCATGTGGGACCTTCCCAGACCAGGTTTCAAACCCTTGTCCCCTGCATTGGCAGGTGGATTCTTAACCACTGTGCCACCAGATTAAGTCCAGCTCACTGGTTTTGTGATTTTAAAAAATCACGTGAATTTGCTGAAAAATGTGGTACGAATCACATACTCACAGTCAATCTTTATTTCCCACGTCTTGGGGCACTTCTCCCCGTAGCTTTAGGCCGACAGGAACTTCTGTGGGCACTGCTCTCTTCTTTACCTCATCTTTGGGATCTCCCCTCAACCTGGAGGTTAGAGCATTCATCGAAGGTTTTTAAAGAGACTACTGAGAACTCTATTTGTGGGTGAGTACCCTAAAAGTCAAGGTATATAACACAGGAGAAGAATGAAGGCAGTGAAAACAATTACTTTAGCCCATGAGTTTTAGTGTTCCCTCCCCATTCCTAACATATCTCAGCAACACATAAAACTATCTTTACCTAATGTTTTAATTCCTCTTTTTTAAGAATAAAAAAGTATGAAATCAAAGAGATACATTGAGAAATTTTTAGGAATGGACATCACTCTCTGTCTGCCTACAGTATTACTCAGCCACCGTGTGTCTAAGATGGGAGGAGAGGGAGAGAGAGAGAGAGAGAGAGAGAGAGAGAGAGAGAGAGAGAGAGAGAGAGAGAGAGCACTATCCCTGTGCCCAGCTTAGAGGACAATCACACAGAACCCCCTGGCAGACTACATTAGGGGTATCTTGTTGCTTAATATTGGCTATCACAGTTCAGAGCATTCTCCAGGTCTCCCTCTCCACCCATACCTCTGACTTTGCCTCACCTGTAAGAAACTGGCTAGGTGGTATTTTTCTGAGGCCAGCTTGTACTACCCTAGAAGTACACTCTAGAAAGGTTGGGGGACATGGATGAGGAAGTATTAGATTATATGCCAAGCTTCCCATGGCTAGTTTTCTACTTTATTAATGCATAGAAATTTTAGGGGTATGTGTGGGGGTGGATATTATAACTTTCTGTCTAGAAATGAAACATTTAAATTATTTAATGGCATTTCTCATCTAACGTTCAAAAATTCCTAGAAGGCAAAGTGGAAGGGATGAAGACCATGGAGTGCAACCCTTCAGTTTACCAATGACCAGAGCAAAGGTTAGTACCTAGACTAACTGATCCCCAGACTAGTGTTCTTCCACTACATCAGATGCTGCTCCTCCCCATAGGAAAATGTGAACAATAAATAAAGAGGACAAGGGACCAATCTTATTCAATGATAGAAAAAACAAATTAGCAGAGAAGCCCCCACAGAGTTCTCAGTAAGGGGGATGTCACACCACTGCAACTTGTTTCAATCAGGTGTCTTTTAGAGAAGCAGAGCTTTTGTTGTTGTTAGAGATTAGTGAATTAAACGTGTAATTTTTCCCTTCCAAATTCACTGACCCTCTCCCCCCACCAAATTCTCTCCGTGAACCCCGGATTAAGAAACCTAGATGTGCTGTAAAACCACCAGTTCCAATTTGGAATGTCAGCAATGTATCTCCCCCGTTCAAATACAAGCTGCTTAAGGTTTCTCCAGTAGCTGTATCAGGAGGTAATCATCATGAGAAGAATCTGGGACAGTTTAGTTGCTCCCTCCAGGATGCCAGGGTGTGGAGCAGGAATGGGATTTTGGGACCAGAACTAAGAATGGAAGGATTTCAGCAGGAGCAATTACTCAAGAGAGTGAAGAGAGATCCCTGGCTTATAGAAGAGTCTAGTGATAATTCCTTCTAATCCTACTTCTTTCTCCCTTTTTTTCCTCTTTTCCCCTTGATCCTTCTCTTTCTCCTTGCAGTAGCAAGAACAGGAGGCATGGCACTAGATTATTGCTGAGGTTTTCCTTGTGTAGCTATTAAGTATAGAACAGCAAAGTCCTTCTCTTGGAATCACTCAAAAGATATGATATAAAACATACACAATGATTTGGTCAGAGTTGTGTATTTCAGTAGTATTTAAAGTTACAAAACATTATTATATGATTAAAATGTCATTAGTGAGGACATAATTATGAATTGAGATAGCACAAGACACAACAAAAATCCGTTGTCAAATATGACTCACACATAAGACATCTTATCTACTACCAAGCTTTACCAATAATTTCAAAGATGCAAGTAATGAAGAGGCACAGGTACAATGGGGAGAGGTTCACAACCCCTCACACAATTCCCTGTATTCTTCCTGTATCAAAGGTGCTCTGGTCCAACATAACAGATGAGGCCTCTAAGAAAGGTATGGAACCACTCTGCTTACCCAGAAGGAGCTACTTAGCTCTGGAAACATCTGAAACATCTCCATTTCTACTACAATATTTACATAGTTTACATGACATTTTCCAGAGAGCCACGCCCCATAAATACGAAGATTCCAGGTTTGTTTACCTAAGAAATCTTAGACACAAAGTACATTCTGCTAAAAGCATTCCATGGATAAGGACTCTTCTGTCTGCAAAATCATTTAGTTTGTTGGGAGGTTTGCCATTAGTAAATTAGTCTGTAAATTAGTATTTACAAGATTAGACCAGTTTACTTGCCATCCTTCTTACCTAGGAGCATACTCCCTCTCACCCCAGTAAAGGGAGACAATGGATCACAGACCTACTTCTTCCAAGGCACATTATGCTACATCCAGATACTTTTATGGAATCATAATAGTTTATATTGACAGAGGATATATTGATATATTGATCAATGACAAGAGCCTAAACTATAATATTTGCATTATCATCTCAACTAAGTAAAAATATTGTAGAAAAGCTAAAAGATAAAAACATTATAAAAAACTAAAAAGATTTTTAAACTATTATTTTTGGGTCTATAGATTATGAGTAATTATTCTTTATATTTTCAGGATTTTCCAAAAGAACTCTGTATTATTGTTATCATTGTTTAATTAAATTAATGCATGCAGGAAAATCTAAGTAGCATACTGGACAAAGCATAGAATTTGAAAGTAAACTGATCCGAATTCAAACTCTGGCTTGACTGCTCACTGTTACGAGATCTGGGGCAAATTAGCCTATGTCCTCGGCTGTAAAGTGAGAAATAAAATACCTCTGAGGGTTGCTGTGAATTATAAGCAGATACATCAACCATAAACGTACACCTCATTAGACAGCCTCTACCTTTTTGCCTCCATGGAGGACCAACAATTTACTTGCCCTGGGAGAGCCTCCTCTTTGGCTACCTCTACACAGTTGGGCCAACCAGCCATATGCCCAGAGTTGCTCAGTCTCCCTGCCATTTCTATGTTTGAATGAAATGCAATACCCCAAGATCTGGGATGTTGCACTCTGGCAGCTACTGAAGTGTGAGGAAATTAACTCTCAACTGGAAAAACTTTAACCAGTGGAAAAAAAGAGATAGCAGAGATACTGGGAAGTAAATTGCCCTACCTTCTGCTCTTCAGTCAACTGCTCTGAGGTGAGATTTCTTCACAGAGTCTTTCCAGAAAAGCCCCACACAGTCTTGCAGACACACCTGCTGAGTGGCCTGCCTGGTCTCTCCATGGCTCTTACAAAGCACTAGTCAGTGCAGTCACTTTGCTTTGCTTCACAACTTCTCTTACCTCGCTTTTATGTTTCATCACTTTTGCTGCCCTGAGTTTGTACCTCAACATAAATTATCAGTGCTTTATTCTTTGCGTCACGCTCTGCTCTACTTTCTGGGAAACCTGAGTCAAAAACAGCAGATAATTTATATAAAGCACCCAGAATATAATTATCCCTCAAAAATAGCATGTGTACGTATAAACCTATGTGGCATGTGGATGGGGGTGTGTGCACAAGCACACATGCAGTAGGTAATACATGAGCTGTTCTTGTTGCATTATTTTAGGTCTTTATAAATGCTAATGTGCCATAAAATTTAAATAAATAGGGCTTCCCTGGTGGCGCAGTGGTTGAGAGTCCGCCTGCCGACGCAGGGGACACGGGTTCGTGCCCCGGTCTGGGAGGATCCCACATGCCACGGAGTGGCTGGGCCTGTGAGCCATGGCCGCTGAGCCTGCGCGTCCGGAGCCTGTGCTCCGCAACGGGAATTTAAATAAATAACCTCTTTTATTACTATTCCCACTTCCTGCCCCATTTCTTCCTATTAAACAAAGTAGAAACCTAACATATTTATTTCAACCAACAGTGAGATCACCTTCAAACTATGAATTATTACTAAAAAAGTATAGGGCTTCCCTGGTGGCACAGTGGTTGAGAGTCTGCCTGCCGATGCAGGGGACGCGGGTTCGTGCCCTGGTCTGGGAGGATCCCACATGCCGCGGAGCGGCTGGGCCCGTGAGCCATGGCCGCTGGTTCGTGCCCCGGTCCGGGAGGATCCCACATGCCGCGGAGCGGCTGGGCCCGTGAGCCATGGCCGCTGAGGCTGCGCGTCCGGAGCCTGTGCCCCCCAGCGGGAGAGGCCAGAACAGTGAGAGGCCCGTGTACCGCAAAAAAAAAAAAAAAAAAAAGTATAAGTCACATGCCCAGTGTTTGAGTCACGATAGTATCATGGTTAAAAGCATAAACTTTAACATCAAACAGACATGGATTGTAATTCCATCTCTGTATGATCTGAGAGAAATTAGCCATTTAGGAACGCTTTCCTCATCCAGAAACTGATGAAATAAATATCTTGCTGCATGTTTGAATTAAATAATGAATGTAAAGTTCTTAGCACAGAATCTGTACATAAGTTAAATTGTTATTTTTAATATTATTTAAAATGCTGTTTATAATATACATCCCAAATCAAGCCATGGTAACATTTAAAAATGTGTTAATGAAGACTAGGGGTCAGGATGAAAGTAGAAAGTAATTCATTCATGGGTTGAATATATGTTCTAATGCTTGGGTATAGTCCAGGGAGGATCCAAAGTCCTGAGGCACATGTCAGAACAGTCACTAATCAGATGTGTGAAATGCTGACACATCAGCAACACAGAAGATGGAGAGAAGCTGGGTGGCAAGGGGAGGCTGGGCAAGGCAGCCTGGGGCCTGAAGAAATCAACCCCGAAATATGCCTGGTCCTTTGAGAACAGCTGTGAGGGCTGGTAGAGGGGAACAGACTCTATCGCTCTCCCGAGGCTTCATGGCCCCAGCCAAGCTGACTAGGATTCCAGTCCTAGTTTATGCAGTACAGTGTCAGATAGGAGAACTCAGACAGCAACTCACTCTCTACAGGAAGCCCCAATTCCAGGGCTCAGGGGTGCTCCATAAAGTCCCTCCAACCTACCAGCTAGCATGTCTCAAGCAGCGCATCTAATCATAGATCTCAGTGGTCTAGGCTGCTAAGATATCTTTCCGATTTGTCTGGATTAACTCAGGATAGGGCTGAACTTGTAGATGGAAGGCATGTAATGACTCAGGTATGAGAAATGAGAACCACAGAAGGTGATAAACAGACCTACGTCAGGAGAGAGAAACTAGCCCACTTACAGAAGAGGGTAAAGAAGGCGAGAGGCCACAGCACACCCATGACGAATTCACCGTAAGAAGCCTTATATCCTTCGTGTCATGAGTAAAATCATAGAAAATCTAAGCAACACACTCTGGACTCGGCCTCCAAGGACATTGAGTCCTCAGCCATGCTAGTTCCAACGTTCTGCAGGAACATTTTAAACCCAAATCTTTACTGGATTCCTGTCCAAAATAAATCTCTTAGGAAACTGTGGCCTACATTCCCTCCTCTACCATACCCCCGCCTTTTTTATTAACAAAGATTCTCTGGGATTCCTTAACTTTTTCATGCATAAACAGTATACTGTAGAAAAAAACTTCAGCCTCTCCTCCGCTCCCAACAAATACTTCAAAACTCAGTATCATTTGCATCTTTTCACATCAGGATATCATCCATCTCATGGCTTAACATGATGAGATGATGCTGGAGGACATTATTATTTCATGTTTCTATTCTGAGAAAGATGTCTCTCTTCAACTTAACTACTAGCTGACAAAAATAATGTTGAACATCTGCAAGAGATAAAACAACTTGAATCCAATTTCCTTTCACACAGATTAAGAGCCCCATTCTCCTGTCACTTATGTAGCATATAACTCAATTTTTTGCAATATTTAAATGAGAGGCTAGTTTTTCAGGTCTGTCATGTGGATGACATAAATTTTTTATTTTGTCCCTTCCAGTGATATAGTGGATATATGAGACCCTGTCAGAATATGGCAGCTCAGAAAAGGGGAATCACACACTAAAAGACAGAAAGACCAACATACAAGAGAGGCTGTAAGAAAATCTCCTCTTTTAAGAATATAAATACGTAAATCACACAATGAGATATGTTCCATTAGGATATGCGACTTTCAAATTGAACCTGAGTCACCTGTATGGATCAAAGAGGAAATGGCCTATAATTTGTAATTAATTTGACAGTCAAGATATCTAAACAGAAACATAACAACTGTGACTAAAACAAAAAGTGGTTTGATTGGTTCAAGTAACTGGAAAGTCCAGGGGTTACTGGCTTCAGGTAATGGTTGATCAAGGTCTTATTTAAAGTCACCAGGATCTATTTCTTCATGTCTTCTGGCTCCATCTCCTTTGTGTGGGTCTCATTCTCAGACAAACTTTCCCCAAATGGGAAAAAGCTGGCTACAGTAGCTCCAGTCTTCTGTTACAAATTTATTAAGGAGAATCAACTTGTTGGGCAATTTTAAGGGTTAAGTTAGGAAAACATAAAACACTCTAGATGTTTAAAGCAGAAGGAATATAATTCAGGGAATTGGTTACATGGGTTACAGAAGAACTGAGAACCAGAAAGATGGCAATCAAGAAGTTAGAAACAGCAGGAGGCTACTGCCACTCTTGGGGCAGGTAGGACAAATGGAAAAGGTAGTGGTGTTGGAACTCAGGAGTATAGGTCAACTGGCAGAATGTAGAACCATGACAAGTCTAACAGAAACTGGTATCATAGAGGAGAAATAGCCACTGATGGGGACTGGGGATACTGCCCAAGGTAGAAGGGAAAGATGAAGTTACCCTGGCTTCTTCTACCTGCTCTCCTCTCTTATAGTGCCTCCCAGTGGACAAAACTAGTTGGAAGCCAGTCGGCAAAGTGCCTGGGATATGTAGTTGCCTATAATACAGAGCAGGGGAAGAGTGGGGGAATAGATCTGAGAGCAAGCAGGCAAATGATCAGCACCAGATGTAAGCATAAAATAGTTTTATTTCTCTGTCATAATTACCTCCAACCATAATCAGTTTAACCTCCCTTCCCTGATCAGTTTCAGGTATCAAACCTCTGTCCAGTAAAGCAGCACAGGCTGGCACACTTCCGAGTCTGGGGAGTTACTCTTGACCACTAAGCCACCAAGACCATGGAGAATTCTCAACCTGTACATGTGGGAATAAAGAGGCGGGAGACATCTCAATTCTTGGTGGATGCCTCACTGGCGCTAAAGGCACCTCCTGGCTAACATGCAACCAGGGCTGGGGGAGAACTTTCAGACAGTGGGGGCTGGGGTCAGGCACATGCTGGGCCAGTGGAGAGCTCTAAAAGTGACCAACCAGGGCCAGAAGAAGGGTAGCTCTTGGTTTAGGTCCTATTGGGGATGGAACAGAACAGGGGAACTCTCAATAGATATGTATATGGTGGGGATGGTACTTCTCAGGAGTGAGTCAGTAGCACAGAGCTAAGGAGATAGCACACATGATCTGGAGATTCATTACATGCAAGGGACTGAGACAATTACATACAAGGCACTGAGAAAATAAGGGACTGAGGATAATGGGAGACAAGATTCTTACTATCTTCAAGTATGGAAAAGAGGAAGGCCAGAATAAAACATTTGATGTTGGGATGCAATTGGAGGTATCTGTATAAACTAATGGTTTTAATATATATGGATAGAAAAATATAGAAATTACTATAGATGTGTGTACGTGAATGTATATACATACATCTATCATCTACCTTTCTGCTCAACACCCCCATAGCAATGAGCGCACCTAACCCCTAGATCTTGGTTTTTAAATACCATTCTATACTAAAAGGAACCAGGCATCCTTGAAGAAATGGCTGATACCAGGGCTGGAACAAGAAAAGCACAAATAAGCCTAGACTATCTTGTGCTGGAACATAAGGGAGATCTCAGAGAATGATAGGGACATGCCAAAAGGATATAGGAGCCAAAATGAAGGGGCAGTACAGTGAGCATTAAAATAAATAATGACAGTATAGAATTATAACACAATGAATAAAATAGGAATCCATGGATCCATACAAATATAAATAAATATGTAAGTAAATAGGGTAAAGTCTACCTTATAGTAAATTGTCAACTAATGAATGTAGAAGAAATAATGGAATGAGAAAAACTTACTTGGCTATCTTCATGGTAATAATTGATTTAGGCAGGAATCATCAATGAATGCTTAAGCCAGTGAGTGAAAAACTGATGAGGAGCATGATATTTACATAATCTCAAAGCAGCACCCCACAAAATACTTACTAATTAATTTTACAGCAGAACGATCTGACAGATAGCATCTTAACCAAGTGAAAAAATTACCATCCCCAGTAATAGAACAAATCAACATCATGTGCATACTCTCACTTCTGTGGTGTTCCTGGGAAAAAATTCACTATATGAATCTAATCCTGAGGAAGAATCAGACAAACCCAAATTTAGGGACATTCTCAAAGTAACTGGCTTAAACACCAAAATTACAAAGGCCTTGAAGGGTAAAGAAAGACTGAAGAACTGTCCCAAATTGAAATAAACTGAAAAGAAATGATGACTAAATGCAACATATGATTGTGGTTTGGATTCTCAACCTGAAAAGAACATTATTGTGAAAATGGGTAAAATTGTAATGAAATCTCTGAATAATATATTAGCATAAAATCAGTGTTAATTGCCTGATTTTGATGGGTA
This sequence comes from Physeter macrocephalus, assembly GCF_002837175.3. NCBI lineage: Eukaryota > Metazoa > Chordata > Mammalia > Artiodactyla > Physeteridae > Physeter > Physeter macrocephalus. Next base: position 65,741,430 of record NC_041221.1, read on the forward strand.
CATTGTCTCTTTATTAGAGGATGTCTTTTGTTTAATAAATATATACTGAAGTGTTTAGGGGTCATTTGTCTGCTACCCACACTTGAATGGATGAGGGGAAAAAAGAGAAAGAGAGAAAGAGAGAGAGAGAGAGAGAGAGAGAGAGAGAGAGAGTGTGTGTGTGTGTGTGTATGTGTGTGCGCGCGTGTGTGTGTGTATGTGTGTGTGTGTAAGAAAGAGAGAGGAAGAGAGGGAGAGGGAGAGAGGGAGAATGATAAAGCAAATGTTGTACAATGTTAACAACTGGGGAATCTAGGTGGACAATACACAGAAGTTCTCTATTCTATTTTTGCAACTAGTCACCCTTCCTTACGCTGTGCTTTTTAAAGGACCCTACAGTAGGACTGACTGGACCCTGACCTTGGCATTGCAGGTATTTTAATTTTACATCCATAGACACTCTTCCTCTCAGTTCCTGCATGTTTTCAAAGGGCTGGCCCTCAGTGGCTTCCTGTGGCAGCCCCACCAGTATCCAGGAGCAGGCGCCAGCTTTGTGGACCTAAATCTTACATAATTTGGGGAGCACTCCAAGAAAAAGAATAAAGAATTTCAAATTTGAAATTAGACATGAGAGTGAATATTTATTTAGAAAAAGCTCAAGCAACTGAGGCTCAAACTGAATTAGCATTGGGGTGAATCTACCTCTGCTGGCAAAGCTCCGCCCCCTGGGAGTCATCCACCTGAAGAGGCACGGGCTGAGCAAATTAGACTAGCTCTACACTGGCCCTTAGGTAGAAATACGTCCTCTTTCCCCAATGCTTGGAACTTTCTCACAAACAGAGTAAAAGCTACACAGGCTTGGATTTGGGCCTGAGGAAGAGAGCCCCAAGGAGACCACCACAGACTATGTGACATGTTCTAAACCAAAAAAGCCTGCCTCCAGCCTTAGCAAATGGACTAGAAATATAGCCCTGTCACAGCTGAATAGAAATAAAGTGCAATGAGAAGTAAGTAAGAGGCTACCACGTGGTTGAGTCTAGGTCTCCAGGAGACCATAACAGTTTTGGTTGAACACCTTAAGAGTAACAAAGATCATGCATTTACCTGGCTTTTGTATCTATGTCTTTGAGACCTCATGGCGTGGAGATGGGGGCCAAGGGAAAGGTGGCTGTTGCCAGATCCCTTTCCACCAGCCACATAACACCCCATAAGTATCTGTCCCTCACACTAGCCTGCGTGCCAAGATTAAGAAATGGCTGTCAGAACGCCTTCCCCTCCAACCTTCCCTCTTACATAGCAGTAATAAGCAAGCAGGGATCCATGTTCTTTCTAAGAGAATATGTTGTCTGTACTTACCTGTGCAAGAAGCAAAAAACAGAGCTGAAAAACAGGTGGAAACAAATGACCTAAACAGTCAGACTGGAAATACCGCTCCCTCTGCTAAGCATTTCACCAAGATGAAACTTTGCTTCATTTTTATAACACAACTCATCACATAACAGAGACAGCTCATAATATTATCCATCATGCTATGGTAGTGTCCTTGGATGCTACAAAAGAACACGTGTGGGTAGATTACCAATTTGTTACTTTTAGTTCTTGAAAAATTTGACTATGGGGGGAAATTTCCAGGAAATCATCCAGTCCCCAGCCTGTATATGGAGCACTTAAAGCACATCTATTAGTAAGAAGCATTAGTTACGTCTGCGGGGATTTGCAGGTGACCAAAGGATATTTCCCAGCCTTCTCCATCCATCCTTCTCACATGGGCTCATAGAAGAGCTTCTCATATGTGTTGAGGAGTCTGTTGAGTGGGAGGAGACTTTGCATTTGTTACCTTCTGGCAGGAGATTTCACCTGCTGATCCTCACATGGCTGGTTCCTTCACAAGCTCCAGATCTCACCTCAGGTTTTACCTCCTCAGAATTTTTTCCTGTCACTGTATCAGAAGTCATGCACATCCCCAACAATCATTCTCTGTCACCTCACCCTGTTGATTTACTTTATATTCCTCACCACTATGTATGGACATCTATTGTCTGTTTCCCTCAACTAGGTAAGGACTTTGTCCTGTTCATCACTGTATTTCCAATATCCAGCATACGGCTAGGCACAGGGCCAGTGGGTGCCCAATACATTGTTAATTCAATGGCTGTGAAAAAAGGTAAAAAGAAGCAGAGAAAAACAGAGACTCATGAGCTGAATAAGCACAGGTGGGTATGTCATTTCTTTCAATAAATTTCTTTTATGAACAAGGCCAAAGTACTGAGTACCTCCGAAGAGACTTATGATTGAAGAATGAAGCCTGAAATAGTTCTCAAAATGAGAGATCCCAGTTTCAAAAAAATCAGCTTACACTTTCTCTCTCCAATTTGTTCTGCCAGCCTGAAATCTCCAAGAACATAAAAAAAATATGAGAGGACCAAAAACACTTTGCTGTGGTGGCTGAGAAAGTGGCTCAATGATTATAAGAACTCACTACGAACAATCTATGGTAGGAAAGTTGAAAGAGACCTGTGATACAGAACTTCTGTCCAACTCTGGATGTTCAAACAACCCCCTGGCCACCAGCTATGAACTATGATAAGAGTCTGGTGGGTTGCAGATCTTTCTGATTATTCTAGATTGTTAGCCATTTATCACAGCTAATCTGTGCCCTGCAGTAGCAATACTTACTAAGCAAGCACCTATTGTGTGGCAGGCACAATGCTAAATACTCCATCCCTAACTCAGGTTTAATTTCATTCCAGATTTTTTACAAGGGATACTGGATCTGACACATGCAATCCCTGCACTAGAGTCTAAAGTGACAGAAACAGAATCCTGAGGCTAGAGGCTAAAACACATGCTACAACTGCTATTTACTAAGCAAGCAACCCCCAGCTCTGTGAGATTCAAGCATGAGTTAGGAGACACATTACTTCAAGGCTGTGGACACACTACCCCTGTGGACAATGAGCTACCCCAAGCACTGGTCCCTCAATTTGGGTCCTCAGTGGGTACTGATCTAAGCCGGGGAAGATCAGGTGACCTGAGGTTACATTGGAAGAAAAGATCTAGAAACTTCCCCAGAATATGAGGCCTCTAAACTCAGATTAGGACTTCCCAATCCAGGGGAAAGTAATTAAAAATCCAGCTCCAAAAATTCTGAACCAACCGATGGGCAAATCACTAAGTCAGATCCAGCTTCTACATGTATTCAATCACCTATGTCCTCTTGCCTCCCTTCCTAAAAACTCATTCATTTCAGCTGTTAGGTGGGTCTACACTATCAGAGAACCTTTCAGATAAAGTGCTCATTTTAGAGGCTCCACCACCCTAGTAATTTTTTTGTTTTGGTCTGTTTGTTTTGTTTGCACCACAGTCTTATCCAAAAGATCTAAAAGCCATTGTTGTTTTGGAACCTAAAGCTCCTGACAGAAAATTCATATAACCGATGACTTTACCTGACTGTACATAAAACTTTACATCTGTCTCCAGAAGACACTATGTAGGTCCCAAAGACTAGGATTTGTGACCCTTGAAACTGCCGACACAGAGCTGTGTGCTATTTATCCTGTGCGTATTAAGAAAGGGGGCTCTGTACAATCTACAATCTTTGAGATCAATTTTAAAAGGCAGCACCATTCTCTCAGGTGAGGTGCTAAAACCAAGTTCTACGATCTCATTATATCTTTTCTCCTTACTTCCTTCATTGCTGGCCTGCTAACTAAACAAGTTGAGGCATCTGTTAGTCCCCCAAATAAAGTTAGAATGCTGTGGGAACCTAGGGTGTGCTTGCAAAGGTCATGTTTCACGTTTTTAAAAGCTGTTGCCGATGTAAGAAACAACATTATGACACCCAAATTAGTGCAACAGCTGCCATTTTGCAAAGTCTGTTGCCAGGGTTCTCCATATCAATAGAATCAATAGTGCCGCCAGTGGAAATCTCTAGTTTGGGATTCAGAATCAATCATTAATGAGAAAGCTTATAACTGTGAGGTGCTCTGGCCAATACTAGATTTTAAATGCATTTAATTAACAAGAGGAAATTTCTAGCTAAAATAACTGTGATTAGGATGAGGCAGCAAAGTGTTGCCTAAATAAATTTTGTATACTGCTTATCTACACAGCTTAAATCCACTGGGGAATTGGCAGCTCTCCACTTTACTCCATCCTACAAATAACTGGGCTCAAGTAAGATCTAGAAGCTTGATATTTAAGTTAGCCTTGAAAAAAGTAAGCAGTTGTAGTTAAAAATATAATATTTCCTAACAAATTTTCCAGCAAATTTTTAATGTTTCTAAACAAACTTATTTTTCCCTTTCTACTTCTTTTTCTTATGATTTTATACAAATATTATTGGTGTTTAATAACTTTATAATTTAGTCTTTAGTTACAAAATATTCTGATGGGTCCATGACTGAATTTGAGGAAAATTAACATTTCCCAGAGGTGGAGACAATGACTGACAGGACTTCGAGCATCCGTTTTGGGAGAACAGGAACATCTTTATTCATAGGAAGAATACTTGCATCTTGATAGGAAAAAGTACAAGAGTTCAAATATGTATAGGAGGATGTATGTAGGCAGTGAATAGCTAAATTACTAAGCCATCATATAATTCTATATAATATGTATTATTTTATGAATTACTGTTATTATTATTTGAGTTCCACACTCAGTTTTCTATACTGGGGTGGGGACTCTGCAAGCCACATTGCTTCTTTGTCAGCTGGCTCTATATTAGATCCTGCCAATGGAGGATGCTGCCAATGGAGAAAATGGAAAGCAGGAGGAGGGGGAAGGGACTTGTTCATTCCTGTTTGTCTGCTGTTGTCCCTGTTGGCTTGCTCCATCTATGACCCTCCACCCCAGGCAGCAGAAGTTGGTTCTAGCAATGGTTTTCCTTGTTAATCTTTTCACACTTTCAGAACCAACCTCATCACACTGTGCTCATCAGCAACAGCAGTAGAAACCCAGCTTCCTAAAGCCCCCTTAGCTGAGCTCCTGGATATGGGGAGTTCTGCCTTCCAGGTCCTGAACTAAAGCAGCAGTTGGGTGATGCCCCCTCCTCAGAGGTGCAGTCCCCGCTCTGCAGCACCCCTCCTTCAAATTTCTAGGTTATGACAATTCTAACCTCTTCTCTTCTTGGAGTTATTATCTCTGAGATATATCAGTGTTCTGTCATTTTTTTTCAGTACTGCAACACCTACTGCCAATGTCTTATACTACATTTTCTCCTTTAAAATAGCTAGTCTGGCTCCCATCTTCCTGAGTCTTCTTTTTTTTTTTTTTTTTTTTTTTTGCCTGTATTAGGTCTTCGTTGCGGCGTGCGGGCTTTCTCTAGTTGCAGCGAGTGGGGGCTACTCTTCGTTGCAGTGTGCAGGCTTCTCATTGTGGTGGCTTCTCTTGCTGTGGAGCATGGGCTCTAGGCGCGAGGGCTTCAGTAATTGTGCCACACGGGCTCAACAGTTGTGGCTCGCGGGCCCTAGAGCGCAGGCTGTGTAGTTGCAGCACACGGGCTTAGTTGCTCTGCGGCATGGGATCTTCCTGAACCAGGGCTTGAACCCGTGTCCCCTGCACTGGCAGGCGGATTCTTAACTACTGCGCCACAAGGGAAGTCCCCTGAGTTCTAATTCTTGAGTCTAACAGGAGTCTTTGGTGGGGGAAAAAGTGGAGGAGGAAATAGGGATTGTTTGTGGTCAAGTAACTTTAAGAAACACTGAGTTAAGCAAAGTTTAAGAGGTTTTTCTGCAACAGGACTTACCAGAGTCTGTGCATATGTTACTGTGCATTGCAAATTTATAAGTGACATTTCCCAAACTTAACTGAGCATGGAACCCATTTGTTGTGACATATATTGTGAGATTAATGCTCTATGGAGCAAACACTCAGAAATGCTGGACTCAAATAATAGGTTCTGGAACTCCCAGGAAAACTCCTCTATTATCAATAGCCAAACACATGGTACCCTGTATTATCCTGCCCAATAGAAGGTACTTCATTTAAAACAGAATAAAAAACCTGGGAGAACCACTATAATACATTCATTTTAGGCCAGGTCCCCACAGACACAGCAAAATGGAGTACAGAGGCAATTCTTTTAAAAAGAAAATACCACCATTTTGGTGAATATTCCAGATACTTGGATAGCTAGAAAACTGATCATAAAGTACATTCTCATAACAGTTTCAGCTTAAAGAATGACCTTTAACTCTCTTTATACTGATGTATTCTTGCTAATTTATTATTAGTGAAAATTCTATCCAGGCCTCTGATCCAGCTAGCTGTAGCATTTACTTCTCCAATCTCCTGCAACTGTGTATTCCACCAACTGAGAATAAACGATTTCCTTTTTATAAATCAAATATACAACAGTGTACATATTTAACATCAAAGGGAATTTGAGGCACCAAGGATCACCATATAAAAGCCCTCTGTGGACTGCCCTGGTAGCACAGTGGTTAAGAATCTGCCTGCCAATGCAGGGGACACAGGTTTGAGCCCTCGTCCGGGAAGAGCCCACATGCTGCGGAGCAAGTAAGTCCATGAGAAACAACTACCGAGCCTGCACTCTAGAGCCCGCGAAGAACTACTACTTCACAACTACTGAAGTCCGCGTGGCTAGAGCCCAAGCTCCACAACAAAAGAAGCCACAGCAATGAGAAGTCCCCACTCGTCGCAACTAGAGAAAGCCCGCGCGCAGCAACCAAGACCCAACGCAGCCAAAAATAAATAAATAAATAAATAAATAAATAATTTTTTTTTTTTAAAGCCCTTTGTGGTCCAGTCTGAAGCCAAAATTATGTAGAAACTGTCCAGTGAATCCAGTGAATACAGATGTTGGAACAAGGAAATGCTTGCTGTCTTTTGTTATACCTGCATCCCTATCGTCACTCTCCCCTTTTCTGACATTTCTTCAAGCCTTCCCACCTTCCAGACCCAGCTCAGTGGCATTCCCACGATGAAAACTCTCTCTGATCCCTCTAGTCCATTAAGCACTCCATTTGCTAAACTCTGATGTTATTTATTGTTTGCACCCCTAATTTGGATATGTCATAAATGTATTTACTTTGTGTCTATTTATCTACAAACATAAATATTGTGTCTCTAAGTGAACTACGAATTCTTTGATAGCAAGAACCATGGTGTATGGCTACAATAACCACATCTGAATGTGGGCTGAAAAAGAATTGGTTTCTGACTTTGGAATCTATTCATATGAAAAGTATTGTACACTTAATGAACAGAATTCACAGATAAAGAAATTACATGGAATCCAGATTTCCAGGACAGCAGTGTGTTATGATGTCAGCATGAACACCAGCTTGATTTAGAAGAGCTCACTGCCTTGCTTGTAACAGGTGCTCCAATAGACAGCAGTTGTTGATGATAATGATTATGGTGGAATTAGAATATTTGGAATTCCACTTGGGATCTCAAATGGAACAGGCTAAAGCTGTGCTCATTTTAACAAACATTTATTGCTTGTTGTTAAGTTCCAATTATAGAAAGGATAGGTCGAGTAGTGATGTGGAAAGAACACTGATTTAGAACCAGTTAGAACCTGGTTGTTTAAACCCCACTTATTCATTGTGTGGGCTTGGGCAAGTACCTGGCTTTCCTCAGCATACATTTCCCCATTTAGAAGAGAAAGATAATGACCACTTCAAGTAGCTACTGTGATGACCACATAAAATAAATTTTGGTACATTACTATTTGGCACATAGTAGGTGCTTATTGAAACTTAGTCCCCCTAAAACTGAATTTCCTTGCTGAGTTTATGATTAATCTCTCTATCTAAACCCTTCCTATCCCTTTCCCGTCCCACCACTGCTCCCCTTAGGACTGAGGAGTATCAAAGAAAAGGGGGATTGGGCTTCCCTGGTGGCGCAGTGGTTGAGAATCTGCCTGCCAATGCAGGGGCCACGGGTTCGAGCCCTGGTCTGGGAAGATCCCACATGCCACGGAGCAACTGGGCCCGTGAGCCACAATTACTGAGCCTGTGTGTCTGGAGCCTGTGCTCCGCAACAAGAGAGGCAGCGATAGCGAGAGGCCCGCGCACCGCGATGAAGAGTGGCCCCTGCTTGCCACAACTAGAGAAAGCCCTCGCACAGAAACGAAGACCCAACACAGCCATAAATAAATAAATAAATAAATTTAAAAGAAAAGGGGGGTTGAAACCAAGCAGGACCCTATGGGGCCGTCCTAGGTACAAAATCCCCTCTGTGTCCCCCGTTTCTTGTCTGTAGGGAAAAAAAAGGCTTCACTCTCCTTGGCCTTCCCTGAGTTCCAAAGAGCAGACTCAAGCAGTTAATGATTAGGACAATAGAGTCACAGGGCTCCTATTTCCTCCTGAAGGAATACAGATAACAACCTGATGCGTATCTTTGAGCTGTTCTGTAAAAATAAGACCCCCACCCAGGTGGAGAGCGTTGACTACAAGCTGAGCACAAGCATGTGAACCCCAGGCTGGTTGGAACCAGAAGGTTGAAATTCCAGAAACATCACTCTGTTACCTCATCACCCACCAATCAGAAGAGGTCCACGAGCTGATCAAGCAGCATATGACCCTCTCCCCTAGCACTGTCTTTAAAAACCCTTGCCTAAAAATCCATCACGGAGTTCAGGTCTTTTGAGCATGAGCCGCCCATTCTCCTTGCTTGGCACCCTGCAAATAAACCCCTTACTTTGCTGCAAACACCCACTGTCAGAGTTTGGCTTTCTATGTACAGGCACACAGCCCTTGCTCGGTAACATTAATAACTAGCAGCAGTATTTCCTGCTATAATATTATTTTTAGAGAAAGCCTGTACCCAGGTGGGCAGAGTTCACAATCACCCACTCAGGGTGAAGGCATTCACCCTTCTGTTCCAGTGTCTAAAATCCAAAACAGAACTCAATCCTATGAATTTAAGGATTACTGCCTATTATAATGCTCAACACATGAATCTAGTATCAGTATTTACCACTTAATGTGAATTTATCAGCCCTACTAGCTAATGGATGCATTGATTCACTATTGCAGCAATCATGTCCTGAGGCATTACTATGTCCCAGACACTCTACATACTGGACCATGTGATTACAGAGATGAGTAAACACTCACAAGCTATGCCCTCGGTGGGTTTGAAGTCTTGCTGTACATTTGCTTGAGAGAAAGCAGAGAGAATGCAGAGGGGAATGAAGGGCCAAGCAGGGCGGCTGAAACTGAAAGGATAAGGATTATATCAATGAGAGTGTTATCTACTCAACCTTGTTGCCTAGAACTGCAACTGCTGATTGACTCATCAGGTGAGGAAACAAGGTACGGTATATAAAAGATTTCGATAATTATGAGGTATTTGTTTAGCAAATCAATATCTAGCTTTATTATCCAGAATAGTGGATAGAGTTGAATTCCTCCAAAGGCTGTGCAGCCTCTGCCTGGTGCATGGGGAACAGTGAGAAAAGTAGGACTCTGGGGACAGTGCAGACAGAAGTTTTGGCCTCCTAATGGCTCCTATCTGTATAAGCACAGCAAAAATTAGGGGTATATCCTCCTTGATATGGCTGAAATTTTCTTGTGAACAATAAAAAGGACTTTCTAAATGAATTAATATTTTTTAAAAATGAAAGGCAAACAGTAGACCTGTTATAAGAATGAACTGCTTTAGAGTAGTACTGTTTGCATGCAGACAACAATTAGAATAACTGAGCAGGCTCAGATGGACATATATTCGGCCCCTAACCATTAGACTTCCATTTCTTTATACTTAAAAACCAACACAAGTGGATGTCTTTCAAAACGGCTGTAATTCAACTTTTCACTAGTTCATACTAACCTCAACTCCCAACTCATACAAATTAGTAAGGCCTAACTGCAGTTTCTCAAAGCCTTTGGGGGCTGATTTAAGGACACCTACATCTTTTTCTCCTGAATTATCTGGATTCATCCCCAAGTCCACCATATAACAGCAGTTCCACCCTCCAACTTCAGTTTGGCTACACCTACATATTGAGAAATCTGGGACCACTTCTCCTGACCAAAGCCATTTCCTCTTTCCACCCAGAAGATAATCAAGTTATGGCCTCAAATTAGATTTAATCGCCTGACATATTTTATAATTTATGAGAGTGTTGCATGTGATGTGAGATGATCAAGTTATATGGTCTATGTCTGCGTTTGCCATTTATTGACTCAGAGTTTGGCTATTTAGCTTCTAAAAATGGATTTAATATGGCCAGATTAGCTGGCCCTTCTTACGAAGGCCACCCTGACTTGCTACTCAGTAGTTACAGAGTCCCTCCTAATCCTTTAAATATCCCCTCAATATTAAGGCTGATTCGAAGCTGCATGTGCATTTCATCAGATTAATAACAGCAACAATTCCTTGTATTTGTACAATGCTTAATATTTTTCAAAGCACTGTTGTTAAATGTCATACCCTCCCAAACCGGGTTCAGTGATAGGAAACTGAGAAGAATCTCATTTTCCTCATTAAAATAAAGTAAAAAAATGTTAATACCAGAGAAAATGGAGCTGCCAGTCCCTCGGTTCCACATTCATTAGCAGAGTCCTGCTAAAAATTGCTGAGATTCACGTCCCGCCAAGCAGTCCTGGACTCAGTCTTGCTACCTCTCCTCGGTTTCTCTAGAGAGCCCCCTGCTCTTCTCTTCAGCTCTCCTCCGTTGATATATGAAGTGACCTGTGTGGGGCGGGCGATGAGAAGGAACCCCCTGCCAGCTATCATCAGTGTCACTAGCCACAGCCCTCTCCACTGCCGTCTGACCAAAATCCTCCTTCAGGCTTTTCCTATGCTCACTGCAATCAGTCCGGAGATGTTAGGCCCTCGAAGTTGGCACAGACACAGTCATGATTCCTCACCTGCTAAGTGGCTCTGGGACTTTCCACAGTCCTTGAGATCTAACAAAGCACATCCCCTGCAATCACAGCTTTGTGGAGGTCCCCGTCACCAGCAAAAAAAGTCGGAGCAGGCTTGACAGGCAGGAGCAGAGCCCACAGCGATGCCGGGAAGCCTGGCAGAAGGTGCAGGAAGCAGGTCAGCTCCTGAAAGTCTCCAGCAACATTCTTCCAGTTTTCACATTTCTTCCATTCTGGATGTGACACTGTGTGTGTGTGTGTGACCTCAGCCTGGCTCCAGAAACTGCAAGTGGAGCGTGCCTCTGTGTGCTTTTGTTTCTTTCACCTTTCTATGCCTAATGCAAATTTCTTTAAGCTATGATACTTCTTCAAATATCTAAGCACTGTTTTAGGACAGTGCTATCTCCATGAGATACCTTTATAGAATAGCTTTAGCCCTGTGGTGTCTTGCTCTCTTCCCTCAAGAGCACCACTGGTGCAGCTAGAAAATTCCTAGGCACCTCAACAATTGTCATTGTCCACTCTTTTCATATTTCTGGCAGGAGATGTAGTGGTCATCAGTACCAGTAGCAAAATACTTATAGTTCTCTGGCTTTCAGGGGCCTATGGGATATACTTCCCTGCTCTTTGCTGAAGTCAGGCTTAGCATGGGACTTGCTTGGTCCAATAAAGTGAGAGCAGAAGTGACACTTCCAGAAGAAGCTCTTACAGCCAGAATATGACTTGCCACATTACTGCCCCATGACTGCAGTGATAGTGGGGACACATTTCGATACAAAACCTCCATCAGCCTGAGCCTGGGTGACTGTAATGAGCAGAGACCCTCTGCCAACTGACACTGGACACCCGGCATGATTAGGAAATAAATATATATTGTGTTGTTTGTTATTACAGCCTAAACTGACCTAATCTGACTAGTACACGAGTAGAGGGATCTGGAAACCAGCCGCTGGAAGCTCAGACAAACGGTTCAGCAAGGCAGGAAGCCGCCTAGACTCTGTCAAAGAGAGAGTCAGTTTGACCCTCAGCAGCCCAATCTGACCAAACAAAGCAGTGGACAGTCACTGCTGCCACTACTGCCACATGCTGAAATGATATGTAAAATGTAATGGCTTGTTGTCAAGATAATTCTACTTCCTGAAAGTCTCTCATTTTGGAGAGGACACACATTACACATTTTCTTCACTACATTTTCAGAAACAAAGGAAGAGAAAAAGGGATCCTGCCAAACAGCATTTATATTTAGCATGCACCATATGCACATGTGCGGTACAGAGCACAAAGACATGTGGCAGTCCCACCAGATTGAAATCAGCAGGATAGCGAGCCGGAGATATAAGTGCGAGACTCTCAGTAGTATAAATGTAGGCATTTCTGAGAACAGAATGGTTCTTTGTGTCTTGACTTCACAAGATTCTTCAGTAGCCACTTCAGAATATTCTAAGGGAGCATAATCTTTAGATGCAAGGCCATGAGCAAAAGGAGGGCTTAGTGGGCAAATGGCCTTTGAAGTGGAGTGTAGTTACTTAGGGCCCTGCAGGTTTCTTGCTAATCCACTTCACTACATCCTCCACTGTGGAGAGGTCCTAAATGGGAAGTTTTCTCCCCAGAGTCACTGAAGTAGAAAATATCTGGAGGGGAAGATGTTGTCTACCAGCGTCAAAACACATTTAAAACAACTGAGCACTTCATGATTATGAAGGAAGCAAGAGAATGAAGTGCTCAGGGCCTGAAAAGGGAACTGAATCTAGGAAGCTGCCAATAAGGTAGAAAAGCAAACATGAGCATACACAACTGGAAGCAGGACAGGCTAATAACAACCCTGCCAGACTCAAACCGGCAGGTGAGTTTTAGACGAAAAGGCTATTTCCCCTCCCAGGATCCACGAGGAGGGGTTTTTTCCTAAACACACATCAGGCTGTCCATGGCTCTTTATTCACACCACCTAGTTGGGGTCCGGGGGGCAGTACTTCATGGGGTGACCCATTTGGAAGGAAAGCCAGGCATGCTTCATTCAGCAATGCCATTCCTCCTCTTAGTCTGCCCCAACCCAGGGTTCCAGTGACTGCATGGAGAAATCTACCTATCAGCCTTGTCTAATAGACATAAAGTTGAAACTGTGGGTAATCAGTCAAATCTATTCCATCTGCCTTCACTAATCAAGGTTGTTTTAATTATTGCTACAAAAGACTTGCCCGTCCTCCAAGTTGCTCATAGCCTAAACAATATGTTTGCCCGAGTTGTTTTCCAGGAACTTGGAGTTAGCTGTGTCTAGTTCCAGCTGAGCTGGTTAAGACTGGATAGGATCACCAACCCTCCAACTGAGCATGCACAAATGCCTGCTAGGTGACCTTTTGATGTCAGAGAGCCAAAAACTCCACCCTAGATCCCGCTAAGCACCTCAATTTTTGAATTTGCAAAGGCCTATAAGCTTAGTTGCACCTGCAGCTGAACAATTACCTAATTACCGCACCTTTTTCCAATCACCTTTCCCCATGCTTCAAACCACCCTACTCCTTTGTTTTCCCATAAGTACCCCAAGTTCCCCCTTACCCCATAAATACCCCCAGCCCTTTGCTCTTGGGGAAGTATATCTGAAAACTGTTTTTCCATCTCCTCACCTGGCTGATCTGTGAATAAACCTTCTCTTTGCTACAGACCTCAGTGTCTTGTGAGTAAACAAACCCTCTTTGCTGTAAACCACAGCATCTTGTGAGTAAACCCTCTCTTTGCTGTAAATCTCAGCATCTCATCATTTTGACTTGCTGGAGGTTGAGCAAAATGAAACTGGTCAAAATAAAGTCACTCTCCCCTGATTTCTATCAGTAACAGTGGTAATATTTTGGCTCTTGATCTAACTCTCCTACTTCTTTATTCCTCAGGAGATAGGAGAAAGGGAGCAGGGCACAACCTTTAAAAGAATGATAATCTGTTGTGGATACTACAAAAACTGGTTAGGACCGATTAAACCTAAGATAGCAGAAGATTTCACTTCCACTAGGCCTTGAGCCTCATTATACTCTCATTGTAATACATTAGCATCTAAACGACACACCCACAGGCACCCTGACAGTTCTGAGGCCGACCATAAAAGGCCAAAAAGTGGGCAGTGGTCCAATTCCTGGAAATCCCTGCCCCATCCCCAAAATGGTTGGAATAATCCTCCCACTCATTAGCCTATGGAATTACCCAGCCCATAAAAACTAACCACCCCATATCTGGGCACACTCTCACTTTAAGACAGACCAAGTTCTGTCTGTGGAATGTGAATCTCTCTAAATAAACCTGCTTTCCAACTTAGTTCTTGGGGCAGAGCCCTGTTGCCTGCCAGCTTATATCCTTCACAAGCGTCATATATCAATAAATCTACTTCTTTGCCTATCACTTTGCCTCTTGCTGAATTCCTTCTGTGCTGAGACATCAAGAACCTGAGCTTCATTAAGTCCTGAAACCAGGTGTGCAATTTCAGCTGGGAGATTGAGGGGTTCAAGTCTCCTAAGACACAGATTGTGGGTTCAAGTCCCAATCTGAGACACACCTGGGTTCAAGTCCCAATCTGACATGTGCAGTTTCACTCAGATTATTCAGAATCATTGGCAAGCAACAGGCATTAAACTAAGTGGATTTATCCACCACTATCAACACACACCCACTTGGAATAACTAAGATGGATTATTTCTTTCCAGGGCCTGGTTTTGATAATGGTGTGTGTTTTGTGGCCAGAAGTCAATTAGGCAGAGGTTACATTCTATAGAAAACATGGTGTGTTCTGTAGCAAAATTATCTACTTTTAACCTTTGAATGATGTAAATTTTTCAATATTACAGGCATACCTATACACATCTCCTGATTCATAGAGTTGCTAAGGAGACTCCATTGAAAAAAAGACTTGACCCAGTCCATCATTGCAGATCAGACTCATATAAATGTGTTCGGGCTATTCCAGTGAAGACCAGGAGAAAGGAACTGTCCTGAGAGAATTTACCATGGGGGAAGAAGGAAAGTTAGACTCAGCAATAGCTCCTGATTGCCAACCGTGAGCGGCACTTCCAAGAAAGCACAATGGCTGATACAGGAGCTCACCCAGACACAGCTCACCTGGAGGCGTGGATGCACACTGTCAGAAAGAGGCTGTAAGTTTACAGAACTATTATATTAATCCCTAAAATTTGGGGGATTCAGGAAGCCTTGATGTGGGATTTCCTACAACTGAGCATAGTACATAGGGAATATTTTTCTTCCCAATTTGCAAATAAAGCAGTAAGAACCATCAGCCTTGAGACATAGCAAGTGAAATCCATTTCCACAGACATGGAGATTTCCAGCTCCAATGGTGTCCAACTGGCAGCAATGGTAACATCCAAGTAATGGGGCAGAGGTGTATCTAGCCCCAGAGAAGCACCCTGTGGAACTGTAGCTCCTAACGCTATGGAGTTGCAGCTCCCCTAGACTGTGCCATGCAACAGCCAGAGCTCCTCACTGGAATATGAGAGCATCCCTGGGGAGTCCCAGTAGTACCTGGAGAGGACAGTACTTCCTGCACTCGTTCCTTTTATTACCTGAAACCGTTCCAATGGCACAACCTCCAATAGACAAGAACTATGGATTAGATCTATGGATGATCCATTTGATGGGTAAAAACAAACCCTGAATCAGTTTAATTCAATTCAAAATACTTCAGTATGCATATGTACGTATTTTGTTATTTATTCCTATGCATGAAATTTCTGGGTCAGTGGGTATGTGGTATGTGCAATTTTATTAAATACTGCTCAGTAGATTTCCAAGAGTGTGTGCCACTTTACACTCCCACAAGCAGTGTATAAAAGTTCCAGTTGCTCTACAGCCTCAACAATACTTCGACTGTCAGTGGTTCTTTTATCTGCTTATTAGTTTGTTTTGCTTTGTTTTAGCATTTCTGATGAATGTGTAGTAGTTTTATGTTTTTCATTTGTAATTATGTTAAACACTTTAAAAATTTGTGATATTAAGCACCTTTTCATGTCTCACTGGCCATTTAGGTATCTCTTTTATGAAGTGCCTATTCAAGTCCTTTCTCATTTTCCTATTGGATTACCTGTCTTTTCCTCATTTATTTGTAAGAGCTCTTTTTATATTCTAGAAACAAGTCATTTGTTGTATATATGTATTGCAGTCATCTTCTTGTATTCTTTGGTTTGCTTTTTCATGTTTTCAAGATGCCTTTTGACGAACATAAGTTCTTAATGAACTTATTTTAATGTTTTAATAAAACATTAATCAAATCCAATTTACCCATGTTTTTCTTTGATTAATGCGTTTTATTCTAAGAAATCTTTGCCTACCCCTAAGACCATGTTCTCCTATGTGTTCTATATAAAAGCCTAATTGTTAAGCTTTCAAATCTGTGATTCCCCTCAAATTTCTGTGCACTGTATGAGGAAGAAGTCAATTTTCATATTTTCCCCTCATAAACATCCACTTCCTCAACATCCCTTATTGCTAAGACATTCTTTTCTTCCCCTGAATTGCAGTGATACCTTTGTTTTAAATCAGGTGACTGTATATATGTGGTATATTTCTGAGCTCTATATTCTCTTCTTTTGGTCTATGTGTCCATCCTCATGCCATTACCACATTTAATTACTGTTTCATAATATGTCTTGAAATCTAGTAGTACATGTCCTCCAACTTTCTGTTGTGTCAAGTTATGTCTTTGCTACTCTGGACTCTTTGGATTTTCATATAAACTTTAGAATCACTTTGTCAAGTTCTTCAAACCAAACATCCCAGGATTCTGATAGGGCTTGTACTGGATCTGTAGGTCAATATAGTGAGAGCCGATATCTTAACAATATTGATTCTTCAAACCCACAAAGATGGCATATCTCTGAATTTATATAGGTCTTATTTAGTTTATCTCAGTATATTTAGTAGTTTTTATGTGTGTAGAAATCTTATATCCTTTATTTGACTCATTTCTAGCATTTACTATTTTTATTTTATTATAAATTATATAATCTTTAATTAAAATTAATTGTTGCCAGCATAAATATATACTACATATATATATAACTTGTATATATTGATCTTAGTAAATACACTTATTAATTGTAAGTTTATCTATTTTTATGTTTACAAATTATGTAGTTTGAAAATGATAGGTTTTTTTTTTTCCTCTCATCAGTTTACCTTTAAATCTTTTTCCAGGCATTTGTATTGACTAGAATCTCTAGTAAAATGTCTAAAAGAAGTGATACTATATATTCTTATCTCATTTATGATCTCAGAGAAACTTTTGATATTTCACCATTATGTTTACTATAGATTTTTAAATAACTTATTATCAGATTGAAAAAATGCATAGGTACACCAAAACACACACAGGCATTCATAGCAGCAGTATTCATAGAGCCAAAAACAAGAAACAAAGTAAGCATCCATCAACAGTAGAACAGATAGATAAGTGTGGTACAGCCATGTAACAGAATACTATATAGCAATATAAAAGAATAACCTACTACTACTATATACTGAACAACATAGTGATTCTCACAGACACAGTGTTCAGTGAATGGACATATGTATTTATAATTCTTCATATTTGGACAGATTTTCTTTCCTACATTGCAGCCATCTGAATTTTCTTGCCAATATGTTGATTAGAAGAACGTCAGACATCAACGTAACCATTATTGTTATAAAATACTTCTTTATTGCCTTATAACTCAATCTCAGTCATGTAGCATCATCACTGTATATATCATCAGCTACATTAATAGTTCTGTGGTAAACACACCCTAAAGTCATCCCCCCCACCACCATGAGTCATTCCCTTACATAATCCCCTGTAGGCAGAACCTATGTCTTCTCACCAATAGAATATAGCAAAGGTGATGGGATAGCCACTCCCTTCAGTAGATTACATTATAAAAGACTCAATCTGCCTCTGAGAGATTCCCCTACAGGACTTGAAGAAGTAAGCTGCCACGCTGTGAGAGGGCCACATGGTAAGAAACTGCAGGTGGCCTCTGGGAGCTCAGAGTGGCCCCAGATGGCAATCAGCAAGAAAACCCGGCCTCAGTTCTACAATCACAAGGAACCAAAAACTGCCAACTATCACTAAGCTGCCAACAATCATTTAAGACCCTGAGTTCTAGAAAAGAACTCAGCCCTAGCCAATACCATAATTACAACTTTGTGAGACCCTGAGCAAAGAAACCAGCAAAGCTGTACCTGGATTCCTGACCCACAGAAACTGTAAGATGATAAACGTATGTGGTTTTAAAGCACTACATTTGTGGTAACTGGTCACAGCAATAGGTAACTAATGAGTTCAGCTGTTAAGTTAAATAAGACTGAGTTGAAAGAGATAGAAACCCAGCTTGAGATAGCCTGAGCAATCCCCCCACGAAAAAAGAGGGAAGTGGGAGACTTACTGGGAACATCAAGTCACAGGAAATACAGATTGTGCTGGACTTTAAAAACAACTGGACTGGGGGGAGGCGGGGTTTGAACACCATCTAAATCAGGTCTCTACTTCTTATCTCTGCTTTTCTCTGGAGCCTTTATTCTTCCCTCTTAAGGCTTTAGCCATATAACAAAAAACATGGTCACTAATAGCTCCAAAAGTCTTACATCTTACAGCTTCAGTCACCAGTGAGAGACTGACTCAGCTCCGAGTCCTAAATCCCCAAATCCTGGGTAATCAGTTCAATCTGATACTTGGCAAGCAATCCCATAGATGATCCTGGTAGTAAACCTTCTTTTCCAGATGTAGGATATGGATGTTGGATGTTTACCAAACAAGCATCACACTTCTCTGAGACAGTGCAGCCAGATCCTTCTTACGCTTAAATGTCATTCTGGCATCCAAATCCTACTGGGCACAAGGCACAGTTACAGCATAGGCAACCCAGAGCAGGAAACTGGTTGATTTATTAATATCTATTTTCCAAGTTCATAGTGAACACTGAGTAAAATCTCAGTAAATACTTCCAGGTAGTAAGTACTCTTAGTAAACAGCAGATATAAACATACAGATTTACCTTAATGCACTTGAGGAGTAACTAACCTATCCCCGCTTCACCTGATAATTTCCAACCTTCTATTTCACTGGCTGTGCAGACTTGACTCAAGAAGCCAGGTTAAAAAAATAATGCCTATTCCTAAGTGGATGGTGAGCCACCTGATAAAGTGTAATTTTGTGTAGGACAAAGGAGACCTTCAAAAACTTTAATTCTGATGTTAATAAAAGCAGGAAGAATACAATTTGTGTTAAACTTGTTTCGATTGGAATGCTGGGTTCTTAGGTCTTTCTGAATTCTTTTCAGCTTCTCCCAAGTCTTATAGTATTTCACTCACCTTTTGCTCTGGTCTTCTTTTAGCTACTCCTTTCTCTTTTTACTTCTGTCTCTCTTCAACTTTTGGTTGAGATGGTTACCTAAAGAGAAACAGAATTTCTTCTAAAGAAAGCAAAAATCTATCTTGCAGTTGTGAACACTATTTTACACTATTTTTGTATAATTACTTTCATTTCCTATAGTGGAGCAGCTAAGAAAAATTGCTCTAATTGTGTAATTTCTGCAACTACTCTGGGACAAAAATCTTGGTAATTGGATTTTTTTAAACTAACAAGTTGTCACAATTGGATAGTTCTTAAACTATTTGTGCTTATGCTTCAGAAATTTTCAGTGGATGTACAGTGTATTTTAAATGTTTTGCATCAGCTTGTGGTCTCAAATTTGATTTATTTAACTTTGAATTTTAAAATAGATAGACAACTCTGATTATACATTGTCTTCTCTAAATGGACCTTTGCTAAGTTTTGTAGTGTGTTCGTTCCCCACTCCACACTCTGCTGTTGCCATGGGAGCCGAAATCCTGGCATGTGCAGCTCCACCCGCAAGTGGCTGTGTCTCCCAGAGTGCTTTGCTGTTACTATGGAAATGCCTGCCTATTAATCTTGCTGTCCTTTTACTACCAAAGCACCTTTTACTGTCTCAAGCAATCAAGTGATGTTACCTACAACAGGGAAAGTAGGGAGAAGACTGCTTCCCATCCTACAACTGCAGTGCTGATTTTAATCAAGATTTAATCAAGGAGCAGAAGGAACTACAGCTACTCTAATAGCTCTTTAAAAATATACAAAGCTGGATCCTTCTTGATGCATAGGCTCATGCCCTTGTTAATGCCCTTGCTTGAGACCTCTGAAAAAAGCATACTATATTTTTAAAGCTACTTTTGTATTTAATATACATTAAGCACCGTGGAATCAGGAGGACAAGTGATCACTCATTCTTATAAATAAGTATGTAATGCTTTACTACAAATTTTCTGAACAATGTGTTTTGGGGAATAGTCATGAAAACTACCTCACACTGATTTGGACAAAAACCTTATCATCCTATAGAACTTGAGAGAAGTAAACATAAGTCAAGAGAATTAGCTAATGATAATGAGTTAAAGATACTTTCATAAACTCCGCCTCCATTGCTTTCAGGTTAAGCATCTATGAAATCTTGAATTTGACCGTATGGTCATTTGTTCAAAGTGAAAATAGGACTTTGTAATTGTGGAAGGATTTTCCAGGTCATCAGGAAAAGAAAAATATTTGAAAACAAATCTTGGCCACCCTGGATCTGAGATACTAACTGTGGAAAGATTAGACTGGCTCTGACAAATGATATGTGCCCAACAGCTGTTTTTAGAACTAGGTAAAATTAAGTTGTATAAACGTACAGGGGGATCTAGTTGATGCAGGCAGCACAAAGAGAGGCTGCTTTTGCACTGAAAATAATCAAATGGTATTGAAGTTGGGTAAAGGAAGAGAGGGAAGAACAATGGTGGGAGAATCACAAAAGACCAGATACTTCTTTTGAAAACACCCACAGGAGCAGGAGTGGTTGTGACTCGGGGCAATCTAAATGAGGCTGCTTGTTACTTCAGCACTCTGCTCTGATGCAAAGGAAGAGTAAATGAATGAATGAATGAACGAATGAACATGGCACAAAATTTGAGGAGGTTTGTTCAAGTGTCTGATAGGAAAGAGTATGTTCATAGCCTACCACTAATAAAACAGTAAGGAAAATTTTGCCCTAAAAAGTAGATCTTGTTAATTGATTAGAATAAGAAAAAAAGACCACATTGGTGGGATTTTTGTCAAAACTGTCAGAGAGGGCTTCCCTGGTGGCGCAATGGTTGCGCGTCCGCCTGCCGATGCAGGGGAGCCGGGTTCGCGCCCCGGTCTGGGAGGATCGAGGGAGGCCCGCATACCACAAAAAAAAAAAAAAAAAAAAAAAAAATGTCAGAGAAAACAAAGTAACAATTTCGGCATTTGAATGTCACCCTAAGCTTCCAGTGACCTGATTGGTTCAGTCTGAGTGCTGTTATCTCCTCAGCAGTAATTTTTTCCATCCTCTTCTGTATTAGGTTCCTAGGGCTATCATAACAAAGTAACAGGTGACTTAAAACAACAGAAATTTATTGTCTCACAATTCTGGAGGCTAGAAGTCCAAAATCAGAATATCGGCAGGGTCATGCTCCCTCTGAAATGTGGAAGAAAATCATTCCATGACTCTTCCAGCTTCTGGTATTTGCCAGCAATCCTTGGCATTCTTTCCTTGGAGATCATCATTCCAATCTCTTGTCTCCATCATCATGTGGTCATCTTCATATCATCTTCCCTCTGTGCATCTCTATTCCAAATTTCCCTCTACTTACAAGGACATAGTCATATTGGATTAGGGGCCCACCTTACTCCAGTACAACGTCATCTGAACTAACTACATCTTCAATGATGTAACCCTATTTACAAATAATATTACATCCTGAGGTACAAGTTGTTAGGACTTCAACATATCTCTCTGAGGACACAATTCAACCCAAAACACCTTCTCTCAGATATAGGATCAAGAAAGGTATACAGGAAAATTAGTGAATAATTATAAAAGTCAGTTATTGGAAATCTTCATCAGTTTAGGCCATCTGAACTCCTTCAGTTTGTTGGAGTACAAGTTAATGGGGTCATGCTTATTGAAGTTCAATTTACTTTTATACCCAGGAGGATACACATGAGATAAAGATGATGATGGTGATGATGATGGCAGCTGACACTGAATGCCTATGATGAGGCAGGTAGTATTCTAAATACTTCACATGTATCAATTTATTTAGTCCTTATGACCACCTCATGAAAAAGGTTCCCATTACCATAGGCATTTTATAGATGAGGAATCTGGGGCACAAAGAGGTTAATTTATTTGGTTTGAAGCAAGGCAGCCAGCAGAAATGCCACTGCAGCATCTCTGTCAGCCTAGCCTCACCTTCTACTCTGAAGGCCTCAGTGTGATCACACTGAAGCATGGAGCTTCTGGACTTAGAGAATTTTCACACACCAGTCCCCCAAAAATAAATGCAGGAAGGAACTACCTAGCTGGTCTTGTATATCTTTATATCAGCCCCCATTTCTCTTCCCATATGAAAGGAATGTGTATATGCCTGCCCATATGCGGGTCTCTGGGAGGCAATAGAGCCAGCATAGAATGAGTCCTCTTAACACTAAGTTTTTCAATATTTTTAGATATAGAAATATGAATTCCTTGCTGAATACAAAAAAAAAATGAATTCTGGATCACCAGTCTAAGAACAACATGCCCCCCAAAAGTGTATATTATGATTTTTATTTGCCTAGATCTGGGAAAGCCAGGGTGACTTATAGCAATTAAGACATCAATAGAAGCAGATCTCATTCTCTTGGGATTTCTTGGATGAATTAGAGGCACACACTGATTGGACTCGTTTGTCCATCCATACATTTAATTAGTTCCACCAGAGAATAAAACAAATTCTTTGTTGTATGCTTATCAAATCTTCAATGTCCTAGGGTGACTTTATATAAAAGCAGCATCCTCAAAAATACAAAAATTCCATGAGTGGACTTGTCTCATCACTGGAGCTTCAGTGTTAATGGAGTGGAGCTCCATAAAATTTAGAAGCTTAAACCGTGGGCATTCAATAGTTATGAAACAATAATTAAGCTAATCAATTAAGCACAAAGCTTAAATTAGATGCAATCTCACACCTTAGGTAGAATTTTAGCTGTTAGTGCCACTCTCCATGTCTTGAGACATTTCACTCTGGAGAGATCAAAAATGAAACCTTCTCTATGTGTGTTTGCCTTCCCTGCCCATCATCTGAGGACTTTCAGAATTCGATTTACCTCCATGGGAGCCCAAATAGCATTGCCTTTGATGACAGGACACAGTCTGCAGCAAAGGATATATGTCAACAGGAAGGGTACCTAACCTCAGAGTCCACTTGTCCTACCATAAGTATATTCATCCAGAAGCAGGAAGGGTACCTGACCTCAGAATCCACTTGTCCTACCATAAGTGTATTCATCCAGAAGTAGTAGTAGTAGATGGCCTATTAAAGATTCAGATAAGACAGCAATTCAGACATGAAACCCTCCAGGTTGTGGAGTTCCCTCAGATGTACTGAGCTGATATATGGTTCTGCACCCCAATAGCTAAAATATATTGGTCTAGGGATGAAGGGATGGAAGTAAAATTGGCCCTTTTCACCACCACTCCTGATAACTCACTTCATATTTGTGCTTCCCATTCCTACAACTTAGGTTCTGCTGGATAGAGGTCCTGGTTCCCAGCGGGGTTACCCTTTCACCAGGAAACATGGAAAGAGTTCCACTGAGCCTGCAGCCACAACTGCTGCATGGTCACTCTGGGCTCTTCATGCCTATGGACCAGCAATCAAAGGAAGGAGTTACTGTACTGATGGGAGAAATCCTTCTTAATGATCATGAGGTGCTGGGGTTGCTGTTATGTAATGGAGGCAGGGAGGCATATGCCTGGAACTCAGGAGATTCACTGAGGTGTCTCTTGGTGTCTTATTCTTGATGGTAATGGTGAATGGGAAATTATAGTGATCACAGCCTAACAAGGGCATGGTAACAGAGGGACAGATTCTCAGAGATAAAGGTCTGAGTTATTCTATCAGGCAAGCAATCTAAAGCAGCAAAAGTGATGGCCAGGGTAGAGGAGATCTAGAAATGGTGGTGGAGGAGGGAGATGATAAATATCAATTACAACCGAGAACCAGCTACAGTTCCAGGTACTGTACTTGTTCTGCTAAACTTTCTTATAGTTTTAATGAGATTGTGGCTGAACATGACCTTTAAGAGGTCATGCCACATAGTGGCAGAATGGGCTTGTTGTGTGGCCAAGCAGATCTGAGAGGGGAATACAGCAGTCAGTATGTCTGAGATTTCTTTCAAGTGACGCCTTGAAGAGCTAGTGATCCACAAAACCTACTTTTGGGAGTGCAGTTTTTTGCTTATATTTTAGATGATTTTGTTTTGTTGATTTAAGGGGTAAGCTGGGATGAAGTGAGAGAGCAGCACTGACATATACACACTACCAAATGTAAAATAGATAGCTAGTGGGAAGCAGCCGCACAGCACAGGGAGATCAGCTCGGTGCTGTGTCACCACCTAGAGGGGTAGGATAGGGAGGGTGGGAGGGAGACGCAAGAGGGAGGAGATATGGGGATATATGTATACGTATAGCTGATTCACTTTGTTATACAGCGGAAACTAACACGCCATTGTAAAGCAATTATACTCCAATAAAGATGTTAAAAAATAAATTTTTTAAAAAAGTGTATCTCCAATGATCCAACTATCTCTTTATTATACTACTGATAGACACTTATTTCCATTTGAATCCCCCCCACCCTACCCCACCCCCCCAAAAAAAGGAAGAAAGAAAAGAATTTTGAAAGTAGCAAATATTCACTACCAAAATTGTTGTCCCACTCTGGGTACTCTAAATGCTTCAGTATATCTAGAAACCACACTGCTTGGAGAATACTGGTGTCCACATTTAGAAAACAAACTTTCTCTGGCCTCGTAGAGTATTATCATTTAGAACCTAGTGTTTTCTTAGGATGTGTTACTACATTTATACTCATTACAGGGATTACTCTAAAGTGGTGGGGTCACTTAGCTGAAAAGCCAACCTTACCGTAGTGAATTCTAACATTTGTAGAGATCAGCATGACCTTAAAGGATTGCAGTGATATCTGTCTTTCATTTAAGACTTCTGTGTCTCAGAATAATTTAGCTTGTAAATACGAGCTTGCTTGATAAGGGTAGACCGAAAAGATATGTGCATTTGTTAAAGTGCAGAGCCAAAGACACACTTCTGAAAAGGGGGAAAAAGAACATCTACATGTCCCTCTCCCCATCTCTCATGTCCCTCTCCCCATCTCTCTCTCTCTCTCTCTCTCTCTCTCTCTCTCTCTCTCTCTCTCTAGTTCCTAGTCTTCATAGTTCTCTGACTCAGAGCTTAGTGGTTTTGGTAACTGTGAGTTCTTTTCAGAACATTACTTCTTCATTTGGCTTTTCTGGCATCAAACTGGATGACATGTATCCATAAATATATTAATCTGTGTCATTTTTTTTTAGTTTTGCTTTCCTCCTGGATATTAACTCCCTATTTTTTTTCCAACTCCTTGATCATAATGAATTCCAGAGCAATGCAATATATTACATCTTCCACACAACTTAGAATTCACTATTTCACATTTGTCATTTGAAGATTCTTTCACTGCAAAATGACTCAACAGTGTGTCTGGAAAGAAACAAATGATGGATTTCTTCTCAAAACACAAAGAGAAAAGTATTGAAAACACTGCATCCAAGACAGTGTCAGAAAAGTAACATTAATTAAATCTCCACATACAAATAATATTTGGTTCATCTTAATTTTCTCTAAATGCAGTAATATTCTTTTTTTTTTCTTTTTTTCTTTTTTTTGGCCATGCCTCGCGGCTTGCAGGATCTCAGTTCCCCAACCAGGAAATGAACCCGGACCATAGCAGTGAAAGCCCGGAATCCCAACCACTAGGCCAGCAGGGAACTCCCTCAGTAATATTCTTAAAACCACTGTTCTGTTGACCCATTACTTGGTCCAATTTCATTTCACCAAGCCAATAATAGTAATGATGATAACAGTAATAACTGGAGCTTATTAAGTGTTCGCTGTGCATCAAGCATGTGCCCCGAGTGCTTTGCACGCATACCTACATTCCACCACCTCCCCGCATCTCTACACCTCCACCTTAGTCCAAGCCACCACTGTCTATAGCTTGGACATCTACAGTAGACTCCTAATGAGTTTTCTTTCTTAGCTCTTTACAATTCATTCTCCACACAGCAGCTGTAGTGATCTTTTATACAGTATTTTAGAGCATATCAGTCCCTTACTTAAAACGCTTCCAAAAGTCTCCCACTGTACTTAGGAGCTCCATTCCAAGCTCCTTACCATGACTTTCAAAGCCACAGAGCTTGACCTCTGGGATCCCGTCAGCCACACAGACATTCTTCAGATATCATCAAGCTCATGCCTGCCTCAGGGCTGTGGCACTAGCTACTTCCTCTGCCTTGATCTTCACATCCTCAATGTCATCCCCTCAGAGAGGCATTCCATGATGACACAGCCTAAACTAGCCATCCAGTCACTCTCTATCTTTTGCATCATTCTACGTGAATTTTTTTACATAGAGCTCATTACTATCTGATATTATCCTGTTTTCCTATTTGTTCATCATCTGACTCCTTCCCCTGGAATATTTGTACCGTATCCGTTCTGTGCAGCCCTAGAAGACTACCTGGTACATAGTAAGTTCTCCATGAATATGTGCTGAGTGAATAAGTGAATGGATGAACAACCTTATGAGCTAAGAACATTATATTTAAGAGGAGAGGAATATTCCACTATACATGAAGAAACCAAGCTTTAGAAAGGCTAGGTAAGTTGTTGAAGCACAAAGCTTCCATGTGGTAAAACCAGAAACTTGGCGCAGGACAGGTAAGCAAGCCATTGACCTCTACTGTAAAATTAAGAAATCTGACTTACAGTCAGCAGACCTCTCTTTGGCAAAGATATACCAGGCATAGAGATAGCACTGATCCATGAAGAAAAATAAAATATTCCAATAGTGGCATATTCAGTGCTTTTTACCTGGTGACAATATCAAAAGTGATCCCCCTGAGACCATTTCAAGAAAGGGTTTGGAGCAATGATTCTTACCCTTTTGAAGGGTTACAGACAATTTTGAGAATCTGATTAAAATTAAGAACTTTTACTCTAGGGGAAAAAAGGACTTTTTATACACAATTTCAGAAGCTCTTAAACCCAAGTGTAGTTCTGATATGGAAAGAAGAGTTTTGGGGTTTTTCTCTGCAGCATTAAAAGGAGTTTTTGGTCTTCTGGGCAAGACAGACAGATGTTCTCCCCTCCCTGGGGAAGCAACTGAGCAATGATAATGTACTGAAGGCTGAGCCTTCCCTAACCTTGAAGAGGAAGCCAACTCTTGGTTTCTAATAAATTGAGCTCAGGTTTAAAGGACCACCCAGGCCCTTACTGATGAATCTTCCATTCTTTCACTCAACAAACATTTGTGAGCACCTACTGTGTGACAGGCATTGTACTAGGCTCAGAGGATACAGGAGAGCAAGGTGTGGCCCTTGCCTTCATGGAATCCACAGATGAATAGGGAAGGCATATATAAAAAGGGACAATTTTACTCCAGAGCACCGTGGAAATACCCCTCCTATTTCCGTTGCAGTAGGTGGTAAGTATCATTTAATCAGCAGTAGAGTAAGAGAAATCCAAGTCATCAAACTTGGTTTGGCCAAAGGGTTTCTGAGTAAGGTCCATAAAACACATTTCTGAATACACTTTCCAGGTTTTGTGACATGACGTGCATGATTTACTTGAATTATACAGACCATCTGGAACATATACTGCTGTTGGACTCAACAGCCGACTTCTGAGAGAAGGGGAATAAGGCTTGATGAAACTGCCTTGGAACATTTTGATCTCACCTACTTTTGAGCTGCAGAAGTTATACTTTACTAAAAGCTAGAGGCACCTGGGACTTTGAGGAAAGGAGAATCCTTCTTTTAGCTAAAAGCACTTTTATACTAAATATAGTGTAAATGTATAAACAGTTTGTACTACTCAGCCACATTCCCACTCTTTAGCCTCCATAAATGTGAAAAGGGTAACATTAACTGAAGAATAAAATGCTGTGAAGACACATAGAAGAGGCCTTTAAAACCAGGTTTGAAGGAGCAGAGAAGCCCACCTAAAGGATAATCAGGAGTTAGCCAGTTTTTTGACACAGGTTGTGTCCAGGCAAACAGAAGAGCATACACAAGGGCACAGAGTCAAGAAAATATTCAGAATTCTGCAATCCACCTCTGCATTGGTGCACTGGCCTTTAATCTGGGCAATAACACTGGTTGAGCTTCTAAATTTCCAAATCAGCTTATCTAGTATCTAACAGATATGTCCTTTATCTTCCCTTAATCTGCAACAGAAACAAACGTTTTATATTCTCTTTAGAGTATAACCTCAAATGTCTTTGTATTATAACAATGAAAATGAGAAATAAATCCTTCTCTTGCTAAAAGGTTTAAAAATGCTTTGAGAGTGGTTGAGTTTCCTCAACTATCTAGTAGTTTATGAGTTCAGGGTGTTTATGTTCAACAGCCTAATGCTTACTCATTAACAGTTCATACCATTCTTGTGTTTATATCAGCCCAACCACCATTTTAAACCACTGCTCTTTTGGAGTTTGCAGCACATTCAAATTGCTACACTTTCCAGCCAGTTCTAATTTCAGGTCATCCAGTAGCAGGCTAAGAGGAAGTCACCTCATTCACTTTCTATAATAGTAGTCCCTACCATTGCTTAAACACATTTCTTATGCCAAAAATGTTGTTATGTATATCTCATATAATCTTCACAATATCCCCAAACAGTGGGAATCATTTCCCCATGGTGCAAATGAGGAAACTGCAGCTCAAAGACATTAAGTAACTTACACAAGACCAGACAGCTAGACAGTGGGAGAATGTGACATCTGTGCTATTTATTATTGCATGTTTTGTAAGACTTCCAGTAATATATTCTAATCATAAGTTTACACTGGTTTGAGTCCCTTTCTGAAAGGTTTTCTTTGTTTTTGTTTTTTTTTTTTTTTTGCGGTACGCGGGCCTCTCACTGTTGTGGCCTTCCTTGTTGCGGAGCACAGGCTCTGGACGCACAGGCCCAGCCGCTCCACGGCATGTGGGATCCTCCTGGACCGGGGCACGAACCTGTGTCCCCTGCATCAGCAGGCAGGCTCTCGACCACTGCACCACCAGGGAAGCCCTGAAAGTTTTTGAACGTTAAGTATTACTAGGTGTTCCTCTTACTGGAATTAACTTATATAAAAAGGAAAAAAATATTATACTATTGCAGTCTAGTCACATAATTTCTCAGTAAGTACTCCATGATTTAATTTAAATGTTTGTCTGCCTTGACTCCTTCCTCAGATCATAAGCTCTTTGAGGCCAAGACTGGGTCTCCTTTATGTCTGGAAGTATTTTACATTAGAGAGATTCAATGAGGGTCCAACAAAAACTAGGTCATGAATTTACAGTGGGACTTCAAACTGCAATTATGCTTCTTAACATAAGGATTTCCATTTATATAAAGTTATTTCCTTTTTGTAAAGATAATAACAATAAAAAGAAGAATTTATACACACACTGCAAAAAGAATGGAAGGAATTACACCAAAATAAGAATAATAGCTCTCTTTGGTGACAGAATTATGGATAATTATTTTTCTTTTACTGTTTTGTTTTTCTGCATTTTTTTTTTTTTTTTTTTTTTTTTTTTGGTATGCGGGCCTCCCTCTGCTGTGGCCTCTCCCGTTGCGGAGGACAGGCTCCGGACGTGCAGGCTCAGCGGCCATGGCTCACGGGCCCAGCCACTCCGCGGCATGTGGGATCCTCCCAGACCGGGGCGCAAACCCGGTTCCCCTACATCGGCAGGCGGACGCGCAACCGCTGCGCCACCAGGGAAGCCCTGTTTTTCTGCATTTTTATATTAGCTATACTCTTAAATTTTCTACAATCAATAGGTAGTACTTAAATAATTAGAATAAATTATGTTAAAATATTAAAATCTAAATCAACTAGCCAACATCAAAAACTTTAAAAGCTTCCATTCCCTTCCAGATGTCATTGGCTTTTGTTTGGGGAAGTTCTACTTCATAGGACTCTTCATTCTGTTCAACTACTAATGACATACAACAATTTTCTCTTGAGTACTTTACACATCCCTTTATTGTCCTTTCTCCTTGGTGACTAGTGCCCACACCTCTTAAATCCCTGCAAATTTTTCTGTGCTAGAAAAAGGAAAGTCAAGTGAATCAAATGTGTCACTTTCAAATTGGACAATTTTGCAAATAGATTTCTGATGCAAAGCTGAATATATCAAACATATAGAATGACACTTTTGTCCAAGGCTACAAGCTTTCCAAGCTGATGACTGCAGCAACTAAAGCGGACACTAAAATGAGTTGGATAATTTTAAAAACAAAACAAAGATTAAAATAAGAGAAGTAGGCACCAGGAAGTATCAAGAACAAATAAGTTTGCAGTGTTTGTTATTGTCATGGTAAGCTTGCTGTCATTGTTGTTGTGGATACCATTTATCATTAACAAGGATGAATATTATTAGTTAACTTTTCTGCCAAAGTGCTTTTTTCTCTCTTTTGCTACGTGTAATTTCTATGGTCAGAGGAGAAGAGTCAGGGCTAATGTATGTCAGTACAGGCTCTGAAGTACTCTTCCAATGTTCACTATATTTGTAACATAAATGTCCCAAGTCACCAACTAAGTTACAAAATAAGGTCACATTTCTTTTTATGTCCTAACCATAGTGATGCTAGACTCTTAAATGCCCACAGTGAGAGGAAGTCAAAACTTTCTATAGGTATTTCACAGCCTAAGTAATTTCTGGGACTCTTGAGACCATTCGTTCATGTTTTGCAAATTAGTCCTAGTGCTTACTTGTCCCTTTTCCCACTCTGCCCTCCAAACTCTACAATACCCAAGCTTTCATGTCTCATTGTGTCATCACAGAATGCACTCCCCCAGGCTAACCACTCTGTGCAGATTTTATCCAAGCATGGACACTGTTCTCTTCTTGATAGCCTTAAAGGCACAGCCAAGACCAGTCAGTGGGTTGGCCAAAGATATAGTGAAAGTTTGGCCTGTAGAGTAGTGAGTGCTAAGAACAGCCTACTCTTGCATTACTGTTGCCACTCCTAGAGCTCACAAACTCTAAAGCCAACTTCAGAGTCTTTGCCTCCCTCTCAGGTGATTCCACTGTAATGGTGGGATCAACTCATCTTATATTCCTCTTCCCACCACCTTTGATGGGAATCTCTAGACCACTTTATCCAATAGTCATGGGCTCCTAATCCTCTGGCCCACATACTGAAAATGGTCCTTTTCTCCCTAAAATTCAAGATCCACTCTTTTTCCACAAGCATGGCAGAGTGAAAACAGCAGGAACCGTCAGGGGAATTATTCATACCCACTTACATGTTGAAATTCAACCTCCATGGCTCAGATAGGGCTATCACAATACAGACAGTGCACTTCCAAAAGTCTGTGTTGTTCATTCTTAATTAACTCTGTAGCAGGTACAATGCTACATAGTCCCCAAGTTCCATTTCCTTTTCCTCTTTGTGGGCACGCAAGAAGATAGTGTTCCCGAACTCCTTTGCATGTAGGCTGGAACCATATATCTCATCTGGCCGATGGGCTGTGAGTGTGGTCTTCTTTACTGAGACAGTGAAAAGTGAAAAGACAGTGAAAAATCCTCTATCTCTCCTTTCCTCTGCCACAGTGGCCACAGAAACTAGATTATCCAGATATGAATGGCCTGGATGCTTGAGTGACTTCCTGTAAGGGAGCCACCCTAGAGAGCTAAAGTTACCTTGGAGAGGTGGTTAAAAATAAAAATTTACTAAATCCTATTTTTTCGTAGTGTGCTGGGTTCAAAGACATATGTTGAGAAGATAGACAAGTTTCCTACCCTCGTGATCTTAAGAATTATTTCAAGCTAAGGAGTTTGGAACCTATTTTAAGAGCAACCATGGGAGCTGGAAGGATTTTAAGCAAGGACAGACCATGGTCCAATATTTGTCTTAGAAAGATCTCTGTGAAAGACCTGTGAGGAAAATATTTAGGGTAAAAAGAGTAGTGAGAGTAATCCAGGGAAGAGCTGGTGATGGCCTGAACTAGTACGGTAGCAGCAAAAATAAGTGGAGATTGGAGATGCAGTGGGTACAGAGAGAAACAGATGGATGTGATAAGTACAATCCACATGCACATGAAAGTTTAAATTCCTCTTAGCTTTTTCTTTCAGAAGACTGCTTTACAGGAATTTGTATGCATTTTTACAATTTATTAATAATGTTTCAAAATGAGCAAAAAGCCTTAGCTCTGAATCAGCACTTCAGCACTCCCAGCAGCACAAGGTCTCAGTGAGGACAGCTCTCCAGTGTTCAGAAACCTCTGCTAGACACCTCTATCTTCACATCTAAGGGATATCCCTGCCTCTGATACAGAGAGCCTGAAAACTCAAAAAAATGGTGGGAAGAACTGTATGTGGGGCTATCAAGAATTGTATGATCTTAAAAGAGAAAAAACTATCTTCAATTCTCTCTCCTCTTCTTATAAAACAAAAAGCTCTTTATCTCTTCCAGTCAACCAACCACAGCTCTCCACTTCAGCCCCTTCTCTCTCTCCAAACACCCATATAGTAAGTTTCCTTCGGCCTCATGATAGAAGTTAAACTCAGACGTCAAAGCCTATGATTCAGAGGAGTTTAAGGATTCACCCCTTCTCACTTTCCTCACCTTATCCTCACCTTCTTAGGATAACTGAATCTCCCCTTCTCCCTCCTTTATCACACCAACAAACCTCAACCTTTCTCCTTAGCAGTCACTGTACTTGAATATGTTTTGAAAAATTAACTCCTTGGGCTTCCCTGGTGGCGCAATGGTTGAGAGTCTGCCTGCCGATGCAGGGGACACGGGATCGTGCCCCAGTCCGGGAAGATCCCACATGCCGCAGAGCGGCTGGGCCCATGAACCATGGCTGCTGAGCCTGCGCATCCGGAGCCTGTGCTCCGCAATGGAAGAGGCCACAACAGTGAGAGGCCCGCATACCGCAAAAAAAAAAAAAAAAAAAAAAAAAAAATAACTCCTTTTTGAGATACTGTTACTTTAGTTCCTTTTTCTAAATAATATATAAAGTAGGCTTATAGAAAGTAAAATGTACAGTTACATTCTAAAGTTTATTTTGTAATATTTTTGTTACTTAATTACTTTTTAACTTTGATTTTGGAGATGGAAATCAACTATAATTGAAACAGTAAATAACTGATTAGAAAACTCTCAGAAAAGCATGAGAAGAAACTGAGAGCAAACAGTAACAGACCATACATTTTCTTTGTCACCTCATGGTTGGAGAGGATGTATTTCAGGCCAGAATTGAGGATAAACCTTAAGACCCCTTGTTTTTACTTTGTTGGTCATGTAGCAGACACCTTTGATGCTCCGTTCCAACAGTCATTTCCAATTCCAGCCACAGCTGTGGTGGACAGCTCCCATGGGAGTGCAGACAAACCTCCCTGGCAGCCCCCCACCTCAACGTGCTGGACATCTTTCCTCTTACTGCTGACCAGTCTCCTCTCCCTTGGAAGTGCAATGAAGGTAAAGGAATGTCAGGGATAAATATGTTCCCTCTTATACCAGTCCAACTTTTCATTTTCATATTGGGGTTAAAAAGTTGATGACTTGATAAACTAGAACCCATGTTGACTTTGTATTAGAGGTAAGGGAAGATATGAAATAATAATCAGCACTGGTACCACTGGATGGGAAAGAAAAAGCTATTTAGAGATTGTATGGCGACGCTTGTCGAATAAACCATGAAAATGTCAAATGTTCTTTAGCACAGTAATGCCAGGAGCTACGGTTTTAAAGTGAAAAAGGTCAAAGTCATGCTAACAAGAAAAACAGGCTTTCTTCATATGAGACTAAACAGTATGGACATCAAAAACATCAATGCTAGACTTGGCAAGTTGGGTTGGGTTCTTAAGAAAACTAGTAAGGAAACTCTTACTCATGGGAAACCTAACTGGAACTAGAGAACTTTCAATTCATGGGACAGGGACCAACATCCCAACCCTGTGCAGTTGACAGTGACCAAATGAAGAAGAGATGCTATCTTCATCCAACCAAAGCCTGAGGCTCTCATCTGTATGGTCTTGTACCATACAGAGAGGTGTTGAGGAAACAGGCCTGGAAATTCTACTCCTGTGTAGAAGGAGGTAAAAAAATGTCCCAGAAGGCCGGAGACACTTGACCAGGGAATTCCAAAGAGAGGATTGTGTGGAAAGGAAGAAAGAGGTGGAGAGAAAGAGCATCCAGAGGCCTAAGTCTATGGGCTTTTCCACTGCATGGTACAAAAGGACAGATTAAGTTACCATTTCTCCTCCTGCCACACTACGCTGGGTTTTCTGAGACCCACATGGCTCTTCAAAAAAGAACATTTTATACTTCTATCATAGTGTCAGTTGTGTTGGTCTGGAGAGCCCTGGCAGAAGCTCTGGTGGAGACAGGACTGGAGGGCATCACGGCATCGGTGCAAGGGCTTCTGTAGCCATTCCAGAGCCTTTGTGCAAACTAGAAAAATGTACCTTGCACTGCTAACTGAAAAAGGTGTCTTTATAGGATGAATAAGGCACCCTTCTTCCAGCAGACATACACCAGTCACACAGCTTGGTGAGCAGGTTATGGACTAGATTTTAGCCTTCCCTCACTCCATCAGTCCAGAGCCTTTATGCAAAGCACAAATAGCACAACACTGTGGCCCTGAACAAGTTAGGGAGCAACATTCAGCAGCATCCCTATTCCTTCACTCACACCCTAGAGAATAACTGACAACAGAGAGAGAGAAGGAGCAGCCTCGCCCCAACACCATTACCCATGGATCCTGACTGATGTTCTGACTGTGCTCGAAGGATGGGAATGAGCTTCTCCTGCCTTTCAGGGAAACAGAGAAACAGGCACAAGGTACAGGTACAGTGTATGCTGGAGGATGTAAAACAGAGTGAACCTGACAGGGAGAGGCAAGGAGAAGAATCGTGGAGGAGGAAGCGCTCACATGGGAGTATGGGAGTGTGGAAGCACAGATGCAGAAGCTCCGGCTTGGCCACGGAAAACACAGCGGCAGGAGTGGCACCTTCATCTCACCCTGCTTGTGCTTCCACCCAAAACCTGGTCTCATCTCCACACAGGAGGGAGACAGGAAGCAAGGGAGAGGCCCAGGCCACTGTGCAAAGACAAAGTCAACCCCAAGGGGTAGATAAAAATAAAAATGCATAGTAAGAAATTTTTAAGTAACAAAAAGATTTTTTTTAATCTTAGAGAACATCCCAAGAAGTGAGAGCAGAAGGGGAAAGGGCCCCCTTGGCCTCCAGGCCAGCCGACAACACTGACGCTGGGCACAGGGATGCACAGTGCCTGAGTCTGTAAGTCGCCACCATTACACTTTCTTTACTGTCGGCAGGTTCTGTTTGGACAGGCTTTTAGAACCGCCATTCTAAACGTTCTTTCAATTTTAAAAAGATGTATCACTAACCTAAAAGCTGGCTTGGACTGTAGTTATAAAAACTTAGGAAACGGGGCCGAATGAGTACACATCCTGTGATATAACCTGGAAAGTTCTGAAACAAAATCAATTTCATGATACCTTGTCTACTTTTCATTTTTCACTTTTCATAAAATACAGGCCCCCCAAAAAGGGCAATGACTTTGAGTTCTGTATAAAAAATGAGTTTCCTCTGTACACACATTCAAATCTTAGGAATTCTGATAAATTAGACAGCGACTAATCAGAGTTCCCTTCCTTTATTTATTCATTTAACTATGATTGCATGGGGGTGACACAGGATTCCTCTAGATATTGACTGAATCATAATTAAAATATATTTACAAAATTTATATTTATGAATAATTTTCAGAAACATATTTTCTGAAGAAGGTACAACAGCAAAATGTTCCTGGGTGTAGCTCATCTAGAGGAACACTGACCAATGTTAGCAGAAAAGATAGTGCAGAGGAATACTGCATGTGATTTCTGCATTTAGGTGCAAGAGAATTTTCATTTGGCTTTTCTTCGTTTTTTGACAGGTTTGGGCTAAAATATGGAGAAGTGCTCAGACAGTGAGTCTGGATTGCCTGATGATGAACATTCCTCTTATATAGTGTTTATCCAACAAACATTGGTTGAGCACCTGTACATAACAAGTCCAATCTAAGTGCCAGGGACTACAAAATGAATCAGACCTACCCTCAAGAAACTGCCATCTAATAAAGGAGTTAGACTCTAAAAAAAAAAAAAAATTACAGCATCTTCCAGTAAGACCATTTCTAAAGGTACAAAGTAGAGCAGTAATTATCTGTTATGGTGTTTTGGGCTACAAATAGGAGAAAATGGGATTAGGTATGCCTTAAATGATAAGAAATGTATTATCTGAAATAAGTTCAGGGTAAGCTAATTCAGTGACTCAAAAACTCATCAAACACCCATATTTTTACTTGGTCATTTTCAGCATGTTGACTGTTGTCATCATGGTTGGCTCTGATCATCACAAGATTGTTGCCACAGCTCCAGGCATCACATCCTCACGCAGAAACAGAAAAAGAAGAGTTTCTCTTAACGTGTATTTCCTTTAATAAGAAAGGAAAACTGTTCCAGAAGTCTCCTAGCAGACTTCCCCTCAAGTCTCATTGGCCAGAATTGTATCTCAAGATGCCTAAACTAATCACTTGGAGGAGAAACCTGAGTCTCTGATTAACTCTGACCAACCATAAATCACCTCTTAGAGCTAAAACAGGATTATCCCCAGGGCACAGGCTACAGATTCTCGTATCAGAAAGAAAGCAGAAAAGCAGAAGGAGGGAGGAGGGAAGGGGGAGGAAGAGGACAAGAAGAAAAAAAAAAAAAAAACTAGGCTGTTGAGGAGAAAGGTGTGCCATAAGTGGCCTAAACATCAGAGCATCATTCCTGCCTAGAGGCATCAGGAAAATCTTCCCAGAACAATGAAAACAAATGTTAAAGGCTGAGGAAGAGTCAACCACAAACACAGGCCCAACACTCAGCCTCCACATGGAAGAACCATTCCAACTAAATACAGACCCTCTTCCACTTCAGGGCTCAGCCAAGAACAATGTCTGTCTTTTATCTCAAAGAGGCAGCAGGTGCTGCCAACACCGTAGAGGTTATTCACCAACTGAGGTACCTAAGCCATGGTTGAGGCCTCACCTCAAATCTGTCCATCGCAGAAGACTGTAAATTGTTTTCTCTTCAAATACAGAGGGAATTAATAATGACCTTTAAAGTTTAACTTCATACAAAACTCAGTACCTCTCAAATTGATGACAAGTGGCAAGAGAGAGCAACAACAAAAAAATAAAAATAAATACACAGACTTAGAGAACAAACTTACGGTTACCGGGGGGGAAGGGAGTGGGAGAGGGATAGTTAGGGAGTTGGGGATTGACATGTACACACTGCTATATTTAAAATGGATAACCAACAAGGACCTACTGTATAACACAGGGAACTCTGCTCAATATTATGTAACAACCTAACTGGGAAAAGAATTTGAAAAAGAATAGATACCTGTATATATATATGTATAACTGAATCACTCTGTTGTACAACTGAAACTAACACAACATTGTGAATCAACTATACTCCTATATAAAATAAAAAGTTAAAAAAAATTTTTTTAAGTAAATACACAACGATATCAGAGTGGACATTTGGTGATGCTGTCATTGACCCTTCTTTAGAGAAACATGGGCTCCTAGGAAGGCAGAATAACTCAGCACTCTCTGAGCCCAGCAAGTGCTGAGGAAGAGCCCATCATAAAAAAAAGAGGGAAAGCAAAATTCACACAAAGTCCTCACACTGTTCCACTTGAATAGAAAATGGTACAAAGATGAAAATAGAGAAGGCACACGGCAAAGCCCAGTAATCTACAGCCCTGCTAAATAGAAAACACAGAGCCTCACCACAGGGCAACTCCATAAAGCCACTCTGGATGCTATTTTGCTAATTGTGTTTGCTATGACACCAAGCACCGCTTAAGCGGGCTCCCAGAGTGTCTCCATAATGGCAATCGCTTGCCAGGAGGGAGACTGATTTTTATTTGATATCCATACAAAGCAGAAGCAAATGAATTACCATAATGAGAAGCAACATAATGATGTAGAGATGTACAAACTGCTATTGTGTTTAATAACAACAAAAGCCTTCCCTTTTGAATTAAATTTGCAGGAGGATTCTTATTGAAGCATTATTGTACTGAAACCAAGTTGTTTAAAAAAAAAAAAACCACACTCCAAAGTATTTCAGGCCTATGATTACTAGAAAGGTTGTTAGGAGAATATTTTTCAATTTTTATTCTCAGTAAAATAGACTTAGTTGTAGCACTACACAGCTGCGATTTGTGGAGTAAATGGCAAAGCTAAATGTGCCGAAACCCAACATGTTCCCTGAGCAACAAAGGGATGGAAGGCAAATGTTACAGTATTATTGACAACACTGGTAATGCTTGTATAAGCATCTGCTTCATAAAGGGGAAAAAAACCTACATTATAAACAAAAGGAATTTCCAAACAAGGCCTGACAGCTCAAATTCTGGCTTTGATTTGAATTTTTACTTGTTAGTACAAGTATTTCCTCTTTTTACCTTATCCCTCCAAAATAAAAAATTCTCTGATTTGCATTCTGGAAAGCTCCCTATGACTGACTCCACTTTTTCTTTCTCTAAAATTATTTTCTATATTTTCTGATATCAAGTGGTGTTTCCCACCACTTGATTTTTCAACAATGGATGAAGGTATTGTTGAATAGCATGGCATTAATTTAAACCTGTTTCCATGATCATCCTGAGGGTGTTGTCCTCTTAGACTGGGTCCAGTATTTGAATGGAATGTGTCCTTCCCCACCTTGTTGCACCCCAACCCTTTCAATGCTACCATTTATATCCATTTACAATAGAACAGCCTGGTTTCATTAATGGACAAACCCAGAGCTAAATCATGGCCTGCATTAGACTGAGCTAGACTTGGGCAAAATCTGAGGTGGAATATTATAGGACTAGAAATTGGGAGACTTGGGTTCTGGGTCTAGCTCACCACTAAAGGTGATGGAGGCAAACCAACTTCTTTGTGTCTGTCTCAGTTTTCCAGCTGTAGAATAGGCATAATATCTGCTCCACCCACATCGTAAGAGTGTCCTGAGAGTCAAATCATATTCAAGTGCTTGGTAAACTGTTATGACTATGTTCGTGAGAAACAACAGAGGTCTTTTAGTAAGCCCAAACCACAACCAGAGACTCATGTAATTTATAAGGATCCATATTTTAGTTTTTGTCCTTTTATCATCCAACAAATATTTATTGAGCTTCTTTAATTTATTATTATTCTATAACTTATTGATGCAAGGCACAATCCTTAGTGCTATGGAAATATGTATATCATGATGTCTGCTCTGAAGGAAGTTATAAACAAAGTGAGAGAGAAGATAAAAAGACAACGAGAAATAGAGTTTGTAAATAAGTACCAATGGGAAACAGTGCAACACAGTGATAGTAAGTACAGGCTTTGGCATCATAACTTCTGGGTCTGACTCCTGGCTCTATCATTAACTGTGGCCTTGGCAAGTTACATAACCTCTCTCTACCTCAGTTTCCTCATCTGTAAAATGGGGACAATAATACCTACCTTATGAGCTGCTTGTGAGGAGTAAATGTGTTACTACATCAACAATTCTTAGAAAGTGCCTGGCACATACATGGGACACACAATGTTAGCTGAGCATCAAGACACCTTGTGGTACAATCATTAAGAGGGTGAGAGAGCATTAAAGATCATGGTCAAGAGTGGCTCAGGGGTGGGACTTGCCTGGTGGTCCAGTGGGTAAGACTCTGAGCTCCCCACACAGGGGGCCCGAGTTGGGGAACTTGATCCTGCATGTATGCCGCAACTAAGAGTTCGCATGCCACTACTAAAGATCCTGCATGCCACAACGAAGATCCCATGTGCTGCAACTAAGACCCGACACAGCCAACATAAACAAACAATAAATAAAATAATTTTTTTTTAAAAAAAGAGAGTGGCTCAGGGGTCCTGATCTAGGGGTTAAAAGTTGGGAAGGCTCAGTGGAGGTAGAGTGAAGGGGATGAGGAACTAGACAGCAGAAGCATTCTGGACAGGTCAAATGGCCTGCATTAAGGTTCCAAGCCCAGTTTGTGTAAGACACATTTTGGGGTAGTATGAAGAGAAGAGTTAGGGTTTCCAAGTGGAGACAGTAGGCAGAAAGGGCACTGAAACTAAGTACTCTAGATGGGATGAGAGCTAACTGCTTACATATCCATGGCCAAAAGCTGGAGTGAGCAAGAGGGCCATATTTCAGAGCTTCCAGCAGACTTTGTTTCTCTACAAACTATAGATTGAATTTACCTTTAAGTGTACTGCTTTTGCGTTTTGGAGAGAAAAACAAGCACTTTAACAGGCTTTTTGGTCCTACAAAGATAAATCTAAATATACTATATCTGGAACTATAAAGTTCTTCACACTGCGATGTTAAACTGCTTTGCATAATAATGTTGAGGCCATCCCATCAGGCATGCATGAAATTCACAGGATTCTACTGATAGGAATGGAAAGAGAAAAGGAGGGAGAAAGGGACACAGGAAGAGAGTGAGGAACTTGTTAAAAATTGTGATCACTACTGCCACAGGAGAGGGTAGGAACTTAGATTCTGCTGTTCTATGGTTTTCAGACCCTGTGCCTTAAGTGGTATGAGTAGGGCTTCCCTGGTGGCACAGTGGTTGAGAATCTGCCTGCCAATGCAGGGGACACGGGTTCGAGCCCTGGTCTGAGAAGATCCCACATGTCGTGGAACAACTAGGCCCATGAGCCACGATTACTGAGCCTGTGCGCCTGGAGCCTGTGCTCCGCAACAAGAGAGGCCGCAATAGTGAGAGGTCCACGCACCGCGATGAAGAGTGGCCCCCTCTTGCCGCAACTAGAGAAAGCCCTCGCACAGAAACGAAGACCCAACACAGCCATAAATAAATAAATAAATAAATAAATAAAATTAAAAAAAAAAAAAAAGTGGTATGAGTATCCCACTGAAGTTAAAATAAACCTTAACCCAGAACAGCTACTTCATCTGATGTTCCGCTGAGGAAATGGTGACCTATTCCAAACTTAAAGGGCCATCCAGGCCCTGCTAGGCTTACTGAGAAAGGTGTGTCCATCTGTAATGTGGCTCTCCTCCAAGTGGTTTCCAAAGTTAATTCCTTACTCAGATTTTGCCTAACACACTAACTTTAGAACCTATACCTCAGAAAAGAGCCAGCCCCAATGTACAAAAGATTGTTTTATTGTGGGTAGAGTTATTCCAACAGATGTTTATGGAGTAGAGGGGCTAGTGGAGACCAGTTATGAGGAGGAATACGGGCCTTCTTCAACCCTCTCTTTTGGGGGCTCATGTGCTGTGGCCTGAACTTCAGATAGGGAAGACAGCTACCATCTGTCTTAGTGAAGGGAGGTAATGAGGTCCCTGCAAAAAGGTTTCAGAACAGGAGCTGAGACGAGAGACACAGTGGGGCTCCTGAGGGAGAACTTGGCCTCTGGACTCTGCAAGAATTCATATCTAGTATTCAGAGTTAAGGGGTGGAAGAGTCTGCATTATAGTTTCTTCGGCTATCCCTTACTTTTCAGCGGAGTATTTGTTTTTAATCATGAGGCCTGATCCAGACTATGCTTTGGGCCAAGTGGTAAAGGATCTCAGAAAGCAAGATGGAGCAGGAGCCTAGGGAAGCCAAAGTCAAGAAGATTAGAGTGTCTGTGAGGAAGTGACCGGGTCTGGCCCGAGTACTACTGCCGCTGGTCAGGAACGTTTCTGCTGAAAATATTCTACTTCAGTGAATACCTGTCCTCCACAAGCACATGTTAAATGGGAGCCACCGTACATTATCCCTGATCAAAGCAATGAGAAAATTTCTCTCAGAGGAGCAGGACCGGGCCCTGAGAAAGGGTGTTCTCCTTCCAACAGGAAGCCTTTCGGGAACACCCGGAGCCTGCCTTGTCATCCCACAGCACTGTGTGCCCCTCTCGCCGCACTGGCTACTCATTACTGTAACTGCCATTTTATTCTTAGGAAGAAAGAACCAAAGTGAAATTTGCTGTGAACAACAGACAGGACTTGGATGCTGATGGGATGACTGTGGAGAAAACCACAGAAACTTCTCATTTCATAGTTTGCTTCCTTACCCATCCCCATATGCACACTCCATCTCAGTGAAATGTGTCATTATTTCCTAGCTTGGATTTCACATGCCAACAAAAAAATTAGAACTACTTTACAAACACTGGTCTTACCAGTGCCAGGCAATTGGCAAGAAGTTATAGGAGTCCACAGTCTCTACTTGCTTTTTATTGCAGACAGCACATTCCTGGAGACCATGTCATAAAGTGGATCATTGAAAAGCAAATTACATTTTCCCACAGGAACAATGTTATAATTAGAGGCTGTATTCTTGACAAAGGACTTGGCTTCATGTAAATAGTAGACATGAAGGAAAATATTTCACAAAAGCAAAGATTCAAGAACTATAAATCCTTATAATTGTTTAAAATAATAAAATTTTCTCCAAGTATTATAAACCAGGCAGGATTAGAGGGAGCACACATTGATTATTCAGGGACTCCAATGTACCATAAAGTGTATATTAAATTATAACTACTGTGTCATAAATTAGAACCTGAAACTAACTTTAATATAGTCATTACACACTTAATTAACAATGGGAAAGCAGTGAAGTACCGTGGTTAAATGTGGCATTGGATGTTAGGAGATCTAACCTGCAGACTTGCCCCCTAGACTCGGAGCTCTGTAAAACCAGGGGCTGGACCAGCCTATGTATGTAGGTAGTACCTGCACAGAGCCTGACTCGAAATCATCTTTACAATGAATGGTCCAGGTCTGGGTTGTCCTTTGAGTAGTAAATCACTTTCTCTGGGTTTTTGTCTCTTCATCTGCAAAACAAAGCAGCTGAGCTGTAAAATCTCTAAGGTCCCTACCAGCTCCAAAATTCTAGGACTGCCATTTTGCTCTCTTAGAATTCAGAAGAGGGCTTCCCTGGTGGCTCAGTGGTTGAGAGTCTGCCTGCTGATGCAGGGGACACGGGTTCGTGCCCCGGTCTGGGAAGATCCCACATGCCGCAGAGCGGCTGGGCCCGTGAGCCATGGCCGCTGAGCCTGCGCGTCCGGAGCCTGTGCTCCGCAACGGGAGAGGCCACAACAGTGAGAGGCCCGCGTACCGCAAAAAAAAAAGAAAAAAAATTAAAAAAAAAAAAACGAATTCAGAAGAGTTTCTGGGTGTGGTCAGCTGTTACTTTAGTGAGCCTCAATATGAAGCTCTAGTATTCATTGCCTTCTGTAGTTTCCATATTCTGGGCTTGGCCACATGAATGGCTTTGGCCAATGGGACTTTGACAAGCAAGATACAAGCAGAGGCTTAATAAGCGCTTGCACGTCAGGGCCTGTTCTCTTGGCACCCTCCCTCTTGGAACTCAGGTACCATGCTGTGAGGAGCCCAAGACTCATAAGGAAGCCTCATGGAGGAGAACCAAGAAATCTGGTAGACTTCCCTAGCAGAGCTCCCAGCCAACTGCCAGCACCAACTGCTAGTCATGAGAGTAAGCATCTTGGACATTACAGCCCAGTTGAGCCCCGAGATGACAGCAGCCCCAGCTGACATCATGTAGAGCAGAAGACCCTCCCAACCGAGCCCAGTTAACGCACAGAGTCATGAATGATGATAAAACAGTTGTTTTAAGACACTAAGTTGTGGGCTTCCCTGGTGGCGCAGTGGTTAAGAATCTGCCTGCCAATGCAGGGGACGTGGGTTCGAGCCCTGGTCCGGGAAGATCCCACATGCCACGGAGCAACTAAGCCCGTGCACCACAACTACTGAGCCTGTGCATGCCACAACTACTGAAGCCCATGCACCTAGAGCCCATGCTCCGCAACGAGAAGCCACCTCAATGAGAAGCCCACGCACCACAACGAAGAGCAGCCCCCGCTCGCCACAACTAGAGAAAGCCCGCTCACAGCAAGGAAGACCCAACGCAGCCAAAGATAAATAAATAAAATAAATAAATTTATTTTTAAAAAAACCAAAACACTAAGTTTTGGGGTGGTATTATAGAGCAATAGCTAACTGAAACTCTAGGACATAATTTAAATGGCTTTGGGCTTTTGTAAAAAACCAAACTGTCCAAGGAAGACTGAATAATGTCTATTTTTCTCTATGTGAATTTTCCTACACTGAGAAACATTCAAAATATTCGAATTATCTTAAACTCAAAACACTGCAGTAGTGCTCAATAAATGTGTAGTATATAAAGATGTTTCCTCTTCCTGAAAAATATTTTTCCTCTTTACTTTCTCTTGAGAAAGTAGAGTTGTTCAAATGCACAATCAAATAAAGGTCACAAGGAAATGATATGTGCTGTTCAGTCTTTCTACTTGACACTTTGTTGACAGCTCTCAGAACACTCCCT
Organism: Physeter macrocephalus; assembly: GCF_002837175.3. Taxonomy (NCBI): domain Eukaryota; kingdom Metazoa; phylum Chordata; class Mammalia; order Artiodactyla; family Physeteridae; genus Physeter; species Physeter macrocephalus. Next base: position 65,785,827 of record NC_041221.1, read on the forward strand.
CACTACTGATAATCCATAAAAACAATTATCAAGCAAAGCAAAGACTTTAAAATAAGAGTGTAGCCTTGTGTCTGGTAAGGCAGAATTTACTTTTTCCTGATAAAAAAGGTGTCGGCATTCAGAGCTAGGGAGAAATGGGCAAATTCAGATGAGACAGTAGGTTTTCCTAAAGTAAAGGGATGAGACCCACAACCTTTCTGTGGGAGATTCAAAATGACTGAAACCTATCAGGAGTGTCCCAGATCAAGGATCAGTGACAAAGACAATGAGTCTACTGAAATAAAATTAGCATGGAGAGTAGAAAGGGACTGAGTCAGGGGGCCAGGCCCCGATGAAGTCAGGGAGTCAAAAGAATAGTGGTTCTGAACCTGTATTACGCTCTGGGGAAGCAGCTGTGTGAGTGAATAAGAAACGTCTGTCAAGCAGGACCACCTACTCAGCTCTGATATGAAATTTTTCTGGCCAGCCATTAACAAGGGGTGGAGGGTGATCTTTCCTCTGACCTTGAAAAACCAACCTGGGGGTGGGACTGCACTGGTGCATGAGGCTTCAGCCACTTTCCTCAGACACTGCCACACTGTCATCCCAGATGAGTCAAGAGGCCTTCTGACTTCCCTGGTTTTGTTGTGTCACCATGTCTGCAGCTTGGCAATGCATTAATCCAAGCAGAAACATGTTCCCAGTGATCATTACATGTTCTCACTCTTACGGGGCATGTCTAAGCTCTGGCTCTAGCAGCAAGATAGATCCTTAGGACACCAAGGCTCCTAAAGATTATCCCAGGAGGGTTAATCTTCCTCGAATGTCAAGGAAGCTGGACATTCGGTTGGGTGAGATGGCTCAAGCCATTTAATTGGAATCCTAAAAAGAGATACGGTTTTATACCATATTTTTAAGCTGGTAAAGTAGGTTGTGTCCATTTGGGGCATTTCAAAACATCTCTCAGATTATCTAAGATGTGTATAAGAGGTATGTAATCTTTAGTGAATGCTTCCGTGTGCCAGGCACTGTTTTAGACTTTTACATATATTGTTCACTTAATTCTCACATATAATTATGAGGTCAGTATTTTACAGAGGAAATGAGGCACAAGGAAGAAATTTAACTTTCCTTTGGTTACACAACCAGTAAGTGGTGAGGCCAGAATTCAGAGCCAGCGGTGCTCTGAACTACTAAGCCACACTTGCTGCCCTCCTCACATCCCAAGTTTGCTGCCTTGCTTCCACTGAATGTTAGAAGGTGTATCACAAAGGAAGGCTTCAATGAACCTGAAGGTGAGGGAGAACAGAGTATACTTGCTGCTCTGCAGCAGTTATCTCAGGGACCTACTTTCTCTGTATCTTCCATTCTTCCATTATAATTAATATACTCAATAATCTTATCCAGTAAGGATAAAACCTGTTTTTAGCACCTAACCAAACCTAGGTAAACCACCTGTCAACATCCTCACTGGAGCTTGTCACAATACCTTACGGTACATGAAATCGGTGCATTAGGAGTGTGGTCCTGCCTTGCAGACAAAGTTCAGAATGTCAGCTCTCCATTTCTCCTGGCCTGGTTCATTTTGACTAGAACTCTGAAATACAGCTCCCTATATGCTTTGGGCTCTGCAGGTATATTGTTAGTATCAATCAGTGGCAGTATTTGCTATTGATAAAGCACTTCATATTTGTTAAGACCTTTTCTTTGGGTGTTTGTGCATGGCTGGTCTTTACAGCCACAGCTCTGGACTGACATCACCTGCCCAGGATTATTCCTAAGGGTTAAATGATTTGCTTATGGCAATTGCAGGGGTGTGTGTTAGAGAATACAAGATGAGCAATAAAGAGAAAGAGAGGAAGGGCACCACAGCCTACTGTTTAGGGGAGTCAGTGAAAACCTCAGAGAACCAGCAGCTTGACTTTACCTGTTTCTATTTACGATCATAAAAGTATTATTACTAATGCGTTTATTTTATATTTTATAGATCCTTTTCAGCTGGTGAGATCCCAAAGGGTTTTGCAAACTGTGTGTGTGGCTTCACTGTTTTCATGTAGCCATTGCTCTTTCTTCCCTCTTACTAACAGCAGAGGCAGTGACAATAGCAATAATCAATAGATAAAGCCAAAATGTAGACATTATCATTTCCCCCCCAACTCTGTCCAGTGTTAAAAGGGGCTAATCTTTGCCCCCGTGATCCATTTCCTAGGCAGGAAAAGGTGACAGCAGCTCAGCATCCATTGGTGAGGGCTGAATTCCTGCCTGTTTAGACCACCAGGGACAATTAGAGCAAAATGAAACTGCAAACATCAATAGGGGAAATGCTGCAAAGAATTCCGGCTAGAAATCTTAAGATTTGCTCTTATTTGTTACAGTGAAATACAGATTTTAATGCCCTAAAGACTCGAAAACCATAATGCCAACTCTGAGAATGTGAAACACAAAAGAAACACAGGGTAAGGTCCTAAAGTATGAGATTTAGAGGAAATGAGTAGAAGGTTGAAATAGAAAAACACAGACATGTGTGGTGTAAACACAGAGAAGTCTCAAGGCTAATAGCCAGATTAAAAACTCTGAGTAAGCATCAAAATCCCAAGCTCCCAAGCCCCAAGCCCCAGAAGCCCAAGTACCTTGCTGAGAGCATGCTGTCTTGGGGCCTGTTTCCCACTTGTTATTAAGTCTAGTTCTCTGTGGACCCAGAATCCACTTCTTGAGAATCATGATCATCTGCTTGAATTAGAAGGAGATTTTTACTTACCTGGAAATTCTACAGGCTGTATTTGGTATTAGCTATTGCTAGCTACCAGAGAAACTCAAGAAATATGGGCTTCTTTATCCTTTTCTCACCCTTAAAAAAACAGTGGATTAGATTCTACACAGTTTGGTTGTGCTGTACTTTATTTCTAATTATTTTAATTATGTAACAAATACATTTATAGCATTTACCATGTGCCAGACACTGTTCTAAGTGCTTAACAATATCACTCATTCAATTGTTACAAAAACCCTAAGAGACAGTTACTACTGTTTTACAGAAGAAGAAATGTACAGATAAGGAAACTGAGGCACAGAGAGGATAAGTAACTTGCGTAAGATCACACAGCTAATGAATGGTGAGGCCAAGATTTAAACTCTAGGAGTCTGACTTAAGTCCATGTTTTTACCACTCTGCTATGCTGCTTCCCTTATATGTGCTAAATTATGCACACAAATTTTGAGAGGCAGTTTTCCTCCCATCTTATTAACCTTAAATGCTAAGACATTTTTCTCCTAAAGGAAGGAGCCATGCATTCATTAGTGGTGCTTCACTTTTGTCTTTCTTTAACTGCTTTGTAACTTCAAAGAAGGGAGGGTGGGTAAAGTTAGAAAGGGTGTGACATACACAGGAGGATGGAACAGAGTGATGAGCACTTGGGTTCAAATCCTGGCTTTGCCACTTACTATTTGTATGACTTTGAGCAAAGTACTTAATCTTTCTGCGCCTCAGTTTCCTGATCTGTAAAATGAGGATAATAATATTACCTACCTCATAGGTTGTTGTGAGAATTAATTGAAATAATACATGTAAAGTACTAATAGCGACTGGCTCTAGGGAGCACTCCATGAAAACTGCCTATTACACTGAGAAATTGGGCAGTGGAATATAATGAGAATTAAATAGAAGACCTAAAACAGACAGAGCCATCTCTCCTTTTCCCTAGCAGTTCTCTGGGGAAATTTGTGTATGGTGCCTACATCAATGAGAGCAACAGGAAGGCCTGCCCACCTTTGAGGTATGAACTGCAGTGTAATTTCTGAAATCCCCACCTCTTGCCTCAGAGGGCCCAACTCAGCCCAGCCAGCCCCTGCTCTCCTCCCTGTACTTCGTGCAGACCCAGCTCAGTACCACAGTCCCCACTGGCCACCAGAGTGGAGCTGCTGCTTAGGCTACCACGTGGGCAATTGTGAGTGCCGACTGGCTTGGTCTGGAGTCGGGGCAGGAATCAGCCCTGGGACCAGGTATCTGGGAGGAGTGGTACATAGTCCTGCCAGAGCACTATACTCCATGGTGAATTCTGCCCCTCTGGGAAGCGGGCAGGAGAGTCCACCCTGAGGCCGCCAGACTGGGGCCCCGAGGATGACTGTTTCTACTTTTGGTTGTTTCTCTTTTCCTTTTGCTTTTAATTACATAAATAATGTATGCCTGTTGAAGGAGGACTGTGAAATAATACAGTAATACAGTAAAAGCACTTCCTTACCCCACTGCCTTATCGCACTCCCCAGAAAAAAAGCCAGTTAGCTATATAGAGAGTTCCTTATCATTTCAGACTTTTGTATGCCTCTACACACCCACAGAGTGCTCTCTTTTTACCAAAAAAAAAAAAAAAAAAAAAAAAAAGGAGGAGGAGGACCATCCATACTGTCTACAGTCTTCTTCACCTTGTTTCCCTTAAAATATATCACCTACACCTTTCCAAGACAGAACAGTTAACTCATTTTTACCAACTGCATATTTATCCATTGTATAGAGCTTCAAATTTTATTTAATCTTTGCCCCAATGACAGTCATTTTGGTTTTTGTTGCTGTTGTTTGGTTTGATTTTTTTGCCATCATATTCAGTGTTCCTGAGAAAACCCTCATACATGTATACAGTATTTCTGCAAGAAAGATTCCTAGAAATGCAACTGCTGGTTCATAATATGTATGTAGTTTTTTTAATATGTGCTCAAAATTGAGAAGAACCATTTCCTAAATAATATGCAAACTCCTGTTATGATTGCTGTCAAAAAAAAAAGGTGACTGATAAGAAATTTACACTTCAAAGGAAGGGCACTGATGAATACTTCTTTGTTTTAACATGATGTTTTTCTTATTTACATAATTTTTTTAAACCTCCTGGTTTGGAGAATACAACATTAAGATATACCATGAAGCAAATCACATTTTGTAATTAAAACTTAGGAGATAAATCAAAGGAAGACAAATGAACCAGTTCCAAAGTATTCTGCTCAATAATCATATGTGCTCAAACCTCATCATTGCCTGACATTTCCCTTCAGTGGTTCTCACAGTTATTCTAAGCGGTTGTTTAAGCCCCAGACCAATCTGAATCAGAATCTTCGGAAGTGTGGCTTAAGCAACTGTTTTCAAATGTTTCCAGGTGATTCTGAAATATGGTGAGATTGAGAACACAGCTACAGTCCTTCCTTTTTGGAACTTCTGAAATTTTAGCAGAAAAGTAACATAATCGTTCAGTGCCATGGCAATAATAAAAGAACATTAAATAATAAAAGAATATCAAATTCTCTACATTTTAAATGGATTGAATTTACAAAAAGAAATGCAACTTCAAGTATTTTTTTATTTTCTTGAATTAATCATCTTGCAATAAATAGTTGTTCGCAACACAGAGATTATAGAGAACAGGGTAGTGGTTACTAGAGAGGACGGGGAGGGGAGAGGACGAAATGGGTAAAGGGGAGCAACTATATGGGGATGGATGGAAACTAAATTTTTGGTGGTAAGCATGCTGTAAGGTATATAGAAGTAGAAATATAGTGCTGTACATGTGAAACTTATATAAGGTAATAAACCAATGTTGCCTGAATAAAAATAAATCTAAAGTAAAAATATAAGTACATAAATAACATACATACATACACGCACACACATACATAGTTGTTGTGACTCTAACCAGATCAGAGTATCTGTGACAGGCAGATGTATCATTCTAGAGAAATAAAATGATAGAATAAGTTGAAATGTTGAAGAAAAGAAAGAAGGGCGGCAGATAGAGCCAGGCAGGGTTAACACATATAGTGTCAGTCAAATACAAGTTTTTGAAGCCAGAAGCCACAGAAAAATTCTTTGGAAGGCCAGGGCTCTCCAAGCTTCAATTTTTAAGAATAGATGGGCTCTGTCCAATAAGAGACAGATAACAAGACTTGGTAAATGCCTATTATTACGGTGGTAGTACAATCACATCCTAAGAAAGGACAAAATAATAAGAGAAGAGATTATCAGCACAGGAGGAGGTCAGGCCAGCAACCAGCTCCAGTCCTTATCAAGAGCCAGCAATGATTTATAAAGTCATAAAAGGTGACTGTGGAATAGGGACTTGGAAGGGACAGTTACAGGATTAAAACCCAGTCCCTCTTCTGCATAGAGTGTGAGTGAGGTGTCCTTTATTTTTTTCTCCTACTAGAATCTTTGTGTCAAATGAAAAGTAAGCTATTTTAAACCAACAGGGAGATTTTATGCCAGTGGGTGCAGTACAATTGCTTCTTTTCCTAATAGTTAATGAGCATTCCATATTTCAAGTCAGTTTAACTATAACCCGATACATCATATCCAGTGAGTCCTAGGTGATTAAGCATTTAGAATTCTGTTTTCTAATTTTGTTATAAAAACGGCATTCCACTCCTTTCCAACCTTTTGTCAAGACTAGGGTGTAGTTATGAGGCTTAGAAAATCCATTTGGTAAACATCCACAGATGGGGTCAACCACATTTTGAAGAGTGGAACACCTGGAATCCTAAAACTAGAAAACAGTGATCAGGAGAAGAAAATAGATGGTAACTCCATGGATATCAGCATCCCTGCTCCTGGTCAGGACCAGGCTTCACGGCTTCCAAGACAGAATAAATGAGGAACTCAAAACAAGCTAATCAAACACTCTGCATTCAACTTAATTTGAAGAATTTGCCCAAAACCAGACAAAGGACTTTGTGTAATAATAAACAAAGCAGCACAAAAATAGAAACATCCAAGTATGACTTTCCAACACCATCAAGATAATGATAGAGGCCCCTTCACTAGGAGACAGAATACTCCTGCCTATATCTCCTTCAAGGATGTATGTTGTGTATCAGCCTTAGTATCATGACATCGAAATAATAATTTTAATGGTAAAATCGTATTTATTGTTTCCCTGAAAGGTTGTCAAAATCTCATGGGCTATTGTGCACATCTTAAAACAAAATTCTAGATTCACTACCATTTTTTTCAATAAATATACATCACCTTGATCAAGTCTTGGAAGCAAAACAAGAATAGGGTAAGAATGGAGTAATGCTATCACAAAAAGCTTAGGAATTCTGGAATTGGGAAAAGTTAGCTAGTATTTCAGAGAGTACCAAAGTTAAACCCTCTCAGTGGAGGATACATGTGAAAGGAAATACACACAGTACAGTTACACAGGCACCTGTTTCTGGGAAAGAAACAAGGTGACTTAGAGGAAGAAAAGTATCACGGCAGAAGCAGAGAGCTTTGAAGGTAAAAACAAAGGTGACTCTGATCCGCAAAGCAGGAGGGATCCCACAAGCACACACAGTAAGAAATAGAAAAAAGAAAACAGGGCAGGGAAATTCACATGGTGTACATTCTAGACAATTTAGCTATGCTATTCTAGTATTGATTTTTAGTTTTTATTCCAAGCTTCTTTGTGGTGAGAGCTAGACAGAAAGTAAACTAACAACTGGACAAAACAGTTTTAACAAAAGCACACAGTGATTGTTTCTGCTCCCTAACCCACTCCCCACACTGGTTTCAGCTAAGGCCTCACACCTGTTTGCCCGACTACTGTCCCATGAGAACAATGGGTCTGGATTTGTTTTTTTTTTTTTAAATTATTCCTCTAATTTGACTAACCATGAGGCTGGTTTGTATGTTTACAAACATTAAGATCTGGATTGAATTTCCAATCTTTATGGTCACCCAGTCTCTCAGCATCCCAATAGGCCCGGGAGTGTTGGTCCCATTTCAGGTGAGAGCCTACCTTCTAAATACCTCTCTGACTTTCAGGCCAGATTCTCAATGGACTTTTGCAGGGTGAAGAAGGTAATTAGAATATGAGTTGGGGAAAGAATGGGAATAGAAGACAAAACACTCCAGAATCTCATTCTGCCCATTTCCCTTTAACATCAAATACTATACTTTTACAAAGATCCTTTGTGGGAAGAAAGAGAGCAGCTACTCATCACCAACCTGGACCATTAACGGAGGAGCAGTGGTGAACTGCCTGGGCAGAGGACATGGCTTGAACATAACATCCTTCCTCTCTCACATTGTTGCCTTTCAGGGTCCTCCTGTTTCAGGAATGGTGGGGTCCACATGTTGATCCCCACTGGGTTTCTAGCACAGCCAGCCAGCTTTTTATGGGGAAAGACACAAAAGGGACTAGCAACTATTTCAACCTCTTCCTCTAAGTGAACATTCTTTTATTCCCTTCCCTTCTGCATTATCGTTACTACGGTACTTTAAACTTCTCCCATCATTAAGCCTTCTGAGTGAAATATTGAACTGATTAATGTGGCATTTTCCACTAAACTGTTTCAGGAAATGTTGCACCTTACCAGTGGGATGCTTTTGAATAATGTAATCTCCTTAGTATAATTAAAACTAAGTTCTGAAGTTAGTACCTTTTCTCCCTGGAGGCACTCATCAAAATGTCAAGTGTTCCTTCTAGTAGAACTGCAATCCCATAATACAAACAAATATATTACCCACTGCTCCTCACTAGCAAGAAACCCTTGTTGCATTTTTTGTCACTTCATTTCTAACCTGAGCTAGCAGCATAAGAAATATGTTCACCGGAAGCCACTGTGACCCCAGTACCCAGAGCAGCGTTCCATGCTAGCTGCCCGGTTTGCATTTACTAATATTTCTTTTGACTATTTGTCTTCAACAGATGAACTTTTTGTTGTGTGTTTTTATTTACATGTAAAGAACAGTGTGGCTCTAAAAGTCATTTGCTCTCCTAAGGCTTTCTGCTTAGTTTAAAAGAAAAAAAAAAAAAAAAAAAAAAAAAAAAAATCAGGGACACAACGCCCTCTTCTGGCTGAGAAGCATTTAGAGGACTGTGAAAACCTGAGCGGCATTTTACCGGGTTTTCGAAGACTACTTGGTATACGGTGAATAATAAACAAGTAATCAGCATCACTGTTGAAGTTTGCACCATTATTCTCTCTAAGAATAAGGTAAGGTCCAGCCTCAGAGGGCTGGTCCCAGATGCCCAGCTTTTAGGAGCTCTGGAGGGAGGAAAGTAGGTAGACCATTCCCCAGGTGAGCTTTGAAATTAATGAGAGAAATTGGTGTCAAGAGACCCATCCTTCTCTGGAACAAATATTAAATCCAAGACGAGGATAAGTTCACTCTAAAGGTTCAGGAGACTTCTCTTTGAATAGATAGCAGAGAGAAGTTGGTATTTCTTGCGAATTACTGGCTTTCTCTAGAAAAATCTGAGAAGGTTTCAAAGGCTTCCAAATAGCTGTATATTATTTTCCGATTATTATAATTACTCTAACAGTTTGATTCCCCAAGATCATATTAGAGTCTCCTCCAGAGCCCACACCTGCCTTTGAGAGGAGCCTCATCCCCAAACCAAATGGCCCTGCCAGTCTCCATCTGGGAAGAAGGTGGGAGAAGTGACAAGGAAAGCACAGACACTGGGAGACAAAAGGAGCCCAGCAGGACTTTGAAAGAGAAATATTCAGTGCTGAAACGTGCTTCTTACCAAATAATGTTTTCACTCTCTAGAAAAACATGCTTTTTTCCAGTCTGAAAGCCAGGTTGGCTGCCACTTCTCTATGCCTGCCAACTAGTCATTAGCAAACAATGAGTGACAGGGTGACTGCAAATGAAGAAGGAAATGGGCATGCAACAGCAAAGGGAATTATGAGAAGGGGTCAACGAGGAGAAATTTAGTATCAAGCTGGAGGCTGCCCTCTTCACTGGGAGCTTCAGGATGAAGAAAAAGTTGAGGCCAGCAGAGCTGAGGAATGCTGTCTCCTGGCCACACAGTTGGGCGGAGGCCACAGGATGCATATACATGGGGACATGTACACCTGGGGATGTGTGCAGCTAAAGGTGTGCAATCCATGGCAATGGCTGGGGCAGGATATTTTCTATACCTGACCAATAACAGAAATTCTTGGAGTGAAAAATTCCAGAAAGTAGTTTTTCAGAACATCCAAGTTAAAACTCTTTGGATGACAAGTATTACCATAGAAACCCTCTTTAGCATAACTTAAGCAAAAACAAGAATTAGAAAGACTTGTTCAGTGTCTTATACTCTCCAAGAGCAGGAATTACAGTGGGGTCTGGCTGCTTGTGTGCCTGGAGCCGAGCACAAAAAAGCAGTTAAGAGGCAGCTGGCCCTGCTGCTTGCCTAGCTCTGTTCCTCCAGAGCCATAAGGATTCTTACCTCCCTGCTTCTTTCTTTTCTAACTTCTGCATCCTGTGTATATGTCTGGGGGCCACAGCCTCAGAGTTTAATTGTCCTCAGTTCAAATGACCTATAAAATGAATAACTACTATCCATTCATTCCAATTCCAAACTTCCAGGAGAGACAATTTGCTCCATCCTGCTTAGGTTCACCTGTTTTCTAAGCGGCCACAAAAAAAAAAAAAAAAAAAGAAAAAACTGTTTTCTAAGCGGCCACAAAAAAAAAAAAAAAAAAAAAAAAAGAAAGAAATGTCATGCACTATAATCATGACTATCAGGATATCAGGATTCACCCGGGGATGATGGACTGGGAAAAAGATAAATGATAAACACATTTTCACATTGACTCTCAAGGGCCTTCAAGTGCAGGTGAAGTGGATGAAATGGCAAACTAATGAGCAACTTTTTGGAAAAAAAATTTTTGAGATTTTTGCCTGTTTCTGAAAACTTTTAAAAAGGGGGAAGAGAGGAAGGGGCACCAAACTGAATTCTACTATACAGTGGAAAAATAACTAACTTGGGAGCTAGCTGATCTTAGTACCACTCCTGGCTCCACCAAATTATATGTGAACAAATGATGTAAACTCCTCACATGGTTTTCTCATTATAAATAAGAAATGATAGTAGTTACCCTGTCTATGTCACAGAGCTGGATAAGAGGTAGATGTACACATAGGAGAGAAAGGAATTAGGAAATTTTCCATGTTCCATTGCTAACAACTATAGGTACACAGAGGCTTGGGACTACGTTACAGCTGGCTACAAGAAAGAAAAACAAGGGAGTTGCTCCAATCACCACCAGCCTTATTTGTAGGACTCTGGAGGAACTCAGCTGTAAATTTTTAGAGAGTTAAAGTCTTACAGAGCTACAGCAGTTGCTAAGGAAGTAAGATAGTTAATAATAAAAACCAGGTGGAGATTGATATTGGTGGTGAGATAGGGAAGCTCCCACAGATACGCACTGGGTCAGAAATGTGCAAATCCTAGGCTGGTGTGTTGGATATAACCCTTTGTTCAGCAAAGTGATTTAATGAGACTAAAGTGATGCTTTACTAAATTGAGTTAAGGCTGGCTACTCCCACCCAAGGTGTGAAGGGTCCGGGGCGGGGTGACATCTGCCCAGCCCCTGTGGATTCAGCTGACTTTTGCTGGCTCGGTATCTCCCTCCTCCCCCAACATTCTTCATGCATCCCTTCTTGAAGATGCACGCTCAAAGAAAATGACTTTCCTAGCAAAAAGACCACGCTTCTGGCAAGTGTATCTTCCCCAGTTTGTTGTGAGACCTGAAGATAATGGATATAAAAATGCTTTGAAAACCATAAAGCACTACACAAATGTAAGTTACTATAATTATTATGATTAACAATATCATAAAGGGAAACCATTAAATCAGTCACACAAATTGACACATGAACTCAGTACCTAAAAGTAATCAAGCAGGGAGCCTAAAGCAATTCGATCATCTTCCTCTCCTTCCAAGTTCCTTTCCATTAAGCTTTTGCAGGTTTGTACATCCATAAAATCAGAGGATATATTTGGCTCCAGGCTTTTGCTCTCTCAGCGGAATGGAGGAATGCCTCCTTTGATTATTCCTTATTCCAAATCCAGGAAAGGGAAAATGTATGTCCATCTCTGGGACACACACCATGCTGCCTACCAAGTGTTCCAGACAAATGTCAAATCAGAGCTGAATTCTGGTTCTTCTTCAAGTTCCCTGCAGCCACAATGGGGAATGTAAGTGTAGAAGAGGTGAGAGAAGGGGGAAAAGAGAAAGGCAGAGATAAGAACAGAAAGGAACACAGCCAGAAACAGGGACTACTCTGTTTGGTGGAAATTCTTGTGGCTCAACAGAACGCAAATGAAAGAACAGCAGTCATTCCTGCAGCTAAGCATTATGAGGGGCCATGAAGTACAATTATCTTATGCCAAAAATAGGTAAGCAGCACATAAGAGTCACTTTCAGCTACCAACTAGTACAACCTGAGGGTTTAGTTCAAAGACAGCCATTTTTAAGCAGTAAACAGACTGAAATCCAGATTGGAGGACTCTGGTGAAGGACAATGAAGACTTTTCCAGTCAATTCATGTGGATGTAGGTAGAAATTGGAAAAGAGTCTGTTTAAATGAGTAAAGTAGATCCTTTGACAATATGCAAAATTTGTATTTCATGAAATAAAAGATGATGGAATTGAAGAGAGGAAAGCATAATTTGTTACTGGCTATGAAGAGAATATAAAGACTGGAAAAGGGAGGTGATGAGCATTCCGGGAAGATATGCTTGCAAGTTCCTAAATGTTAGTTTGCAAATTCAAAGCTCAGAAAACCTTTTCCCTTGGATTCCTTATTTGCAATTAGAGTATGCTGAGTGAATTCTATGTTTATCTGCAGTTCCTAAAATGATGGTCTTCTATTCAAACTCACTAGATTCATAGTAATGACCATTCTAGACCCTATGTCCAAAAAGACATAACGCTTATTAAGATTAATAAGAATGATAAATAAATGGAAAAACAATCTTATAGAATTATCTTTTGAAAAATAAAAACATATGTAACTTATTTTACTTCTTAATTGGGCTTTTAAATATTAGGATTACTCTTTTCCTTACTTTCCTTATAGCTTCTAAGAACGTAACTCTTAGCTCCTTCTCACAGCAGTAGTAGGAAAATGATGAAATTTAGAGTCAGAAGACCTGAGTTTAAGTTCTAGTTCTATTGGTAGCTAGTTGTGATACCTTGAGAAGTCACGTAATGTTTCCAAGTATATGAAATGAGAGTGACGGTACACATCCTTACTACTTCAAGGAGGGAATGTATAGAATAGATGAGAATATGTATGTTTAGGAGTGTTGTAAACTATGCAAAGTCTTACACAAGTAATAAACCAATTTTAGAGATCACAGAAATACAACTGGAAGGTAACTTAATGTCATCCTGTCCTAAGATTTTTAAGTCTTTTAAGATGAAAGACCTTGTCTTAGTCATTGCAAGCTGTTATAACAAAGTACCACAGACTGAGTGACTTATAAACAACAGACATTTATTTCTCACAGTTCTAGAGGCTGGAAGTCCAAGATCAGGGCACCAGCATGGTCAAGTTCTGGCAAGAGCCCTCTTCCAGGCTGCAGATTACAATCTTTTCATTTTATCCTCACATGGTGGAAAAGAGCAAGAGAGTTCTCTGGGGTCCCTTTTTTAAGGGCACAAATCCCATTCATGAGGGTTTCACCTTCATTGCCTATGTACCTCCCAAAGGTCCCACCTCCAAATAGCATCACTTTGGGGGTGAGGATTTCGACATATGAATTTTGGGGAGACACAAACGTTGAGTCCATAACAGACCTTAACAGACCAGACCATAACAGACCAGATCCCAGCAAGATTAACATCACAACCAATCCCAGTCCCACAGCCCCACAGTCCAACCTCCACCCCTGGGAGAGGGGAGAATGCAGCCTTTAGCTATTATTCAATGCACAAGTTTTAAAATTCACTGATAGGGACTTCCCTGGTGGTGCAGTTGTTAAGAATCTGCCTGCCAATGCAGGGGACACGGGTTAGAGCCCTGGTCCGGGAAGATCCCACATGCCACGGAGCAACTAAGCCTGTGTGCCACAACTACTCAGCCCGCACTCTGGAGCCCGCTAGCCACAACTACTGAGCCTGCGTGCCACAACTACTGAAGCCCGCACGCCTAGAGCCCGTGCTCTGCAACAAGAGAAGCCACCGCAACAAGAAGCCCGCGCACCGCAATGAAGAGTAGCCCCCACTCGCCGCAACGCAGCCAAAAATAAATAAATAAATAAATTTAGAAAAAAAAAAATTCGGATATTTTCCAACCTCCTTAAATTACAGTTGAGGAAACTGAGGTCACAGAGTGGGTTACAATCAGTTCTGCTATAAAATATGTTTCTAAAACAGCAACTAGTTTATACATGATTGATATATAGGGGAATTATGTCAGTAAAATATGGATATTAGGTTATATATGGTTTTTTTCTTAAGCAAGGGGAGCCAGAATAATAGGAGGAAATAAAAGGAAAAGCCCTCAGCTCGGCTGCTATACAGGCAGAGCCCTTTTAGTTCTATTAAAAAATAAATAAATACAGGCATACCTTGTTTTATTGCATTTCGCTTTATTTCACTTTGAAGATACTATGTTTTTTTACAAAATGAAGATTTGTGGCAACCTTGTGTTGAGCAAGTGGGTCAGTACTATTTTTCCAAGAGCATCTGTCTACTTTGTATCTCTGTATCACATTTTGGTAATTATTGCAATAGTTCAAACTTTTTCATTATTATTATATTTGTTATGGTGATCCATGATCTGTAATCTTTAATGTTACTATTGTAATTGTTTCGGCATTTTTTTTAGCAATAAAGTATTTTTAAATTAAGGTGTGTACAGTTTTTTAGACAATGCTATTGCACACACAGTAGATTATAGTATCGTGTAAACATAACTTTTACATACACTGGAAACCAAAAAAGTTGTGTGACTCGCTTTATTGTGATAGTCCCTTAATTGCTGTGGTCTGGAACCAAACCCGCAATATCTCTGAGGTATGCCTGCAGAGAGAAGCACCTGCATGGCTTTCAGCTTGTGGCAGGTTGCACTTCCTTCTGTGCCCGCAGTAGCCTCAGAGTTCCACTTCCATCTACATTATCTCAGTGTCCTCAAGTCAGCATTTCCACTGGATTGTTTTTTGTGCTTCTTAAATACCCCCTAGTGGCCTCTAGCCATGCCAACTACCTGGGCTTTGCCAAGAATCTACAAGAGTACTGTATAAGTCAGCTCAGGCTGCCATAACAAGACTTCAGGCTGGGTGCCTTAAACAACAGAAATTTATTTTTTCACAGCTCTGGAAGGTGGAAGTCTAAGATCAAGGTGCCCACAAAGTTGGTGTCTGGTGAGGCCTCTCTTCCTGGCTTGCAGAGGGCCACCTTCTCACTGTGTCCTCACATGACCTTCTCTCTGTGTGTGCAGAGCACTCTCTGGTGTCTCTTACTCTTCCTAAAAGGACACCCATCCTATCTCATTAGGGCTCCACCCTTATGACCTCATTTAACCTTAACTACCTCCTTAAAAGACTATTTCCAAAAACGGTCACACTGGGGTTTAGGGCTTCAACATATAAATGGATGGGTGGGGGGTGGGGAGGGTAGACACAATTCAGTCCATAACAGGCACCAATTATGTTTTTGTTAGTGTTCTTACTGTTGCATCAGTTTTGAGTGGTCTATCCCTCACCCTATATTTCCCAGAGGGTTAATAAGATATTTTTAAATGCCTAATGTTGGTGAAGATTTGAGGAAATGGTCACTCTCTTACACTTCTGGTGCTAAAATAAAATAAAACTGGCACAACACTTATGGATAGAAATTTAACAATATATATCAAAAGCCTAAAAATTCTGCATATCACTTGATTCAGACCTTCCATTTCTAGCCATTTATCCTAAAGAAACACCAAACCACAGCTTCCAGGATATTTACCAAAACATTACAGTTTGGAAAAGTTGGAAATACTCTAAATATTTAATAATTGGGGACTGATATATCACATGATAAAATTCTATAAAGGTATTACTATAATAATGTAGCACAGGGAAATACACATTTACTATAATAAGTGAATGAAAGTGAATTAAAATTATGTAAAGGATATCTTGTATGATCCCTTTTTTACTAAAATATTACACCGTAGGTTATAGATATACTTAGAAGGAACATTAAAAAATTACCTCTGTGTGGTAAGATTAAGGCTGATATTTATTTTCTTCTTTCTATTTATTCATTTTCCACAATGAACAAGCATCACATTTGTAAAAAGGAAACACACAAATTTGTCTTTAAACTGTTTGAAGAATAAGAACTATAAGGTAAATTAGAACCTTTATCTAAAATGTTCATGTACATCCATCACCCATTTCTTAGAATTCTCTGCATGCTATGAATTCCCTAAAGAATATTCTCCTTCTTTCAGATGAAGAAACAACAAAGGGATTACAACAACAAAAATCTGTTTCTAGACAAACAGTCCTTATTAGACAACCAATTACCCTGTCTTCTCTTATTTTTCATCCCCGCAAAAATCAAGAAAAGAAAGGGGAAACCAACAATACAGCTTAACAGTAACACTTTCCTAGCAGAATATTTTCTGCTCTTTTCCACAAGTTCAGTAGCTTGAGAGGCCAAGGAACATCCTTAGGACTGCTCTGAAGGTGATTTTAAACATCGGCATCATTCTTGTCAAGTAAAGATAGTGTTTCCTTGGGAGACTTGAACAGTTCTTTCAGAGTTGTTCAGGTCTCTGAGGCAAATATGTATCCAGGCACTGTGGTGGAGAGTATTTGCCAGCGAGAATATCAATGCCCAGGTACACACGCAGTATGTGTTTTGCTACAAATGTTTTCCCAGTAAACAAGAATGGAGCCATCAAAATAAAGGGAACGCTAATTTTAAATCAATTAAATTCAAACAGAAATGCTTCCTTTGGGTGTAGTTGCCTTTTGGTAAGCACACTGATTTTGGAGACTTTTATTATTTACCCACAAATTGTTTTTGAAGTATCTCTGGCACTGAGAAGTTGAAATCAAACACATCTCTCTTGGGCTTCCCTGGTGGCGCAGTGGTTAAGAATCTGCCTGCCAATGCAGGGCGTGCACCACAACTACCGAGCCTGTGCTCTAGAGCCCACGAGCCACAACTGCTGAGCCTGTGTGCCACAACTCCTGAAGCCTGCATGCCTAGAGCCCGTGCTCTGCAACAAGAAAAGCCACTGCCATGAGAAGCCCGCGCACCGCAAAGAAGAGTAGCCCCCGCTCGCCGCAACTAGAGAAAGCCCGCGCAGCAACAAAGACCCAACGCAGCCCAAAATAAATAAATAAATAAAATATAAATGTTAAAAAAAAAACAACACATCTCTCCTGCAGCTCTCTCCCAGTCCATCAAATATTGAGGGTGGAATTTAATGGGGCCATTATTGTTCATCACCTTTCTCTAGTCAATACAAATGCACACTCGATCATTGTTGCATAATAGAGCATTCCTGTGCACTGTTTATTGACACGAAAGGGGATGCCCAGAAAATCAGGAATCACTTGATTCTGTGGGTCCCTCTTCCAGTCCACATTAGGACCACTAGCCAGAAGAAAATGTATCAAGATCAGCTGCTGACCAGGATTATCAGTCTGGGCAGAAGAATGTACTCTGGAACCTGGGCTCTGCCCAAAAGGAGGGAGACTTAGCTCTAGACTTCATTTTAAAATATGCCTCTGACCCTGAGTGGCCTCAGGCTCTCAGGCCACAAGGGAAGGGAGAGGTAGCAGAGTTTTGAGTCCCTGCCAACCCAGCTTAAACAAAGGGAGGATAGCAGTCTTGAGCCTAGAGAGAGAGAAAGTAGTTGGATCACTTCCAAGAAAAGAAAAAGCTTCCAGAGATGACAACCATAGACTGTAGCCCGGCATCTTAAACAAACAGATCAAAGGTGGTACAAGGATCCCTGCAAATGGTTGCTCACCTTCCAATGCATGAGTCACTTAACATCCAGTGCTTGGGTTTAGATTCGCTGTCATTGTTTTTATTGTTGTCTGGGGTGAGTTATTGGATTGAAAGCAATTTGGATATTGTCTCCTCCATGGGGTTCTGTAGCCAAAAAGTGATTGATGAAAAACAGGGGTTTGGGATGAGTGATTCCAACATAGCCTTCCTCAGAGGAATACAAACGATAAGGCTGTTACTTGGGAAAACAACAGCCATAAGAGCGATTTCACTGTCTCCGATGGGGAAGGGTGGGCATAAACACTAAGTACAGTTCGTGATATTGGGGAATGACAGATGATAGGATGCTACAGAGTCTTGTTTCCTCATAAGGATTTCTCAGTGTTTGCGAAGCCATATTTTTATGTAGTCCAGGAGGCAGCAAGACAACTCGGAAGTAGTCCTTAACATTGGGACAGCACTTTAAATTTTACCAAACACTTTAACACACATTATCAAAATTATCCTCAAACTCACACTCCTATTGTGTTCAGAGAGGTAAATAATTGGCCTCAGTTTACCCAGCCAAGAATGTTCCTTCTGATACACCACCACTCCCACTCAGAAAGTGGAAATCAGGAGTCTAGAGAACTGTTATTTCTTTCTCACCAACTATTTAATGAACATGTGTTATATCTCAGTTCCTTTTCTATGCAATGGGATTATTAATAATAATGTAATGATACTTATTGGAAAATAAGGATTGTATGACTAAAACCTGGCGACATGTTTAAAAGCCAGGATAAATTAAAAGCCGCAAGCAATTCTCGAACCTCCAGTAAAAGTAATTCTTCAGCTCCATTTGAACCCAACAAGAAGAGCAACTACCAACTGAAAGGCAGTCCCCACACACACTCAATTTTCAGCCACGGTCCAGATACCAGGTGATCCAACTACATTCTAAGGGAAGATAAATTGTCACCAGCAAAGCCCATTAACAATTCCCAGAAAATAAAAATAGAATCTGGGTATTAAAATAAAGTCTAACCTTTTTATCCTTTGTGCTCAGTCTAGTTTCACTTGCTCACAGGGGGTCGCGTGTAGAGGCCTCACACCCGGCTCTTCAGAACCCCTCAGCTTGCCGAGAGTGTGGAGAAGCGCTGTGCACGACACCCCGATCCAAGATGGCGGCAGCGGGCCGTGCGCAGAGACGCTGCACGCAGCGCTGTGATCTGGCGCTCGAGCCGCACAGCTGCGCCCGCCTCAGGAGAACCCCGCCCCCTCCCCACTGAGGAGATCCCTATAGAGCAGCATAGCCCACGGCCTGCGGGGAGAGGGTGTGCTCTAGAGCCTGAGCTTCTACCTCTCCAACCACTGATCAAAGAAGAAAACCTTCCTTTGCTTCTGAATCAGGCTCCGTCTTGCGCTATTGGCTCAAACAACACTGGGCGGGAGGACCTTTGCTGGGGTCCGACTTCAAAAGGTCAGTAACAAAATCTCATTTTAATCTTGGACTTAGTTTACAGATATTTTTGTAAAATTTATTTACGAATTACAATACTAGCTTTCATTTGTGGGTTGCATTAGTGACGATCGAGTGCTTTTTTTTTTTAACATCTTTATTGGAGTATAACTGTTTTACAATAGTGTGTTAGTTTCTCCTTTACAACAAAGTGAATCAGTTATACATAGATCGAGTGCTTTTATGTACATGATCTAATTTAATCCTCATTCCACCCTTGAAGATAGGTAGAGATGAACATTCTTACCACATGACACTGGAGCCTCACAGGGAAGGTGAGCACACTGAGAGATGGAATGTGGCACTGGAAATACACATTACACTTCGAGTTGGCAAGCCTGAGCTTGAATAGCAGGTCTACAACTTGTTGGTGTAAAGGCCTTGGAGTAAGCTTCTGAATCTCCCTGATCACCAGGAAAAATTTAGTGAACTTACAAGACAGGCCAGTTACTTACCTGCTCTCTCTCAACCCTGCATCCATCCTCCTCCATCTAACTCTGTGAAGCTAGAGTTAGAAACCTACAACCTTGTTTCCCAGGCTCCCTTGCCCAAGACTTCCTATTAATTTCTACTGATAGGAAGCACTCGTGCAAGAGTAGAGGGTAGGAGCAGAGGAGAAGCCGTTGTTTCGCGCTCTGGCAGCATCTTTGGACATGACTGCCTCCCTTTGTGATTCTAGCTCCTACGATGGAGCTTCTCTCTGTGGTTCTAGCCCAGCAGCAGCTGATGCTCCAGGACTCTGCAAACTTGATCTCCTCCCTTTTCTAACCCCAGTCCTTGGAAACGGGACTGATTCCTGAAGTTACTAGTTTCTGGGTATGACCTCTTCTTTCTAATTGTTCTCCTAGCACCTAATTCTCCTATTTGCTCTTATAACCCATCCAAAACACATGTAACCAATTTCTTGTATTAAATTTGTTTAAAATATCTAGAATGGGATCGGTTTTCTGAAATGCACCCTGACTGATACACAAAAGAACCTAGAACAAGACTCACCACCTATTTAATGTGCAAACATCAAAACAATTAAAAATAAAAAGATTTGCCAACATTATATATTGGCACCACATGCAGAATCCACTCCCATTGCCTTACCACTGGAGCTTTGTGTTAGGAGTGATGGCTGTATGAGAATTGTCTCCAATCACGGAATGCTTTTAAATATCTAGAAGTTTATGATTTTTTTAATGACGCGTGTACCAATTCAATGTAATTTCCGAAACAGGGATGATAAAAATACTGACCTACCTCATAGAACTAGTTGGAACAACTAATTAGCTCTCATAAAAACACTCCAACCACCTAAAGTACCTCATAAAAGTTTATTATGAGTAGTAATGCTAATAGTTAAACATATAATGATGGGAATCAAATGGGCACACTCCACAAGCTGATGGGGTTTTAAATTCTCTTTACGATCTCACTGTTGTTTAGCAGTTCATATGTTGAAAGCTCTTCACAGCTGTAAATTAGTTAATCCCCATGACACTCACTCCTGTGAGATAGGTCAGTATTATTTTGTATTACTATGGCAACAAATCCTCTGTAAATGCCCAATGATAGAAGTTGGAGATGAGATACAAGAAAGGTTAAGTGACTTGCTCAAGGCCACACATCAAGTAGGTGGCAGGGTCAGCTTTAAAGTGCAGAGGTGCTGACCCCAAAGGGCACTCCAGTCTACCTGGTCAACACTAAGGGGATTATTGACTTTCATTTGCTTAGAAATTCAGTGAAACGGAAAATACCAAGATGGTCTACATCTGGGAACAAAATATGAACAATTATAATTTGCATGCATATAATTAAATGACCATATTTTGTTAGTGCATTAATGACAGGCAGTAGCAGACAGGGTAGCATGAATTCTGAACACAGACTTCAGATTCATACCCCAGCTTAGCCTCAGACTTGCTGCACAAACTTGGACAAGCTACTTCACTTCTCTGAACTTCAGTTTCAAAGCCTAAGATTAGAAAAATGAAGCTAATAATGGGATCTGCTTCATGTGGTTATTGTGAGGATTTAAGGTAAAGCACTTAGAACAGGGCCAAGTAGATAATAAGCATTCAATAATTGTCAGCTATCATTAGATGGATAGGAACTATTGCTTACCAACAGTGTGTATCAAAGACAGAGATCTTTAAGACACATACCCTGTCCTCAAAGAGCTTTCAGTAGAATAGGTTTGTACAATGTGTAACTTGCCAGACGATACAAGGAGCATGGGTGATATGGGACCATAAGTGTTCAAGCAAGGCTACATGTTTTCAAAGCAAATGATATAATTCCTCAGTTCTCTGATAGGGAGTGCTCAGTCTGCTCCCTCCTTCACCTGTCCTTGGGTTCCTGTTTCCATTTCATTAACTTTATTTACACTTTTGTAAAAAGGCAGAACACAAGTCACTAAAAGTTTCCACATGTTAGAGAAAGTGCCATGGATGCTTGGAGGGGAGCAGGGTAATTTCTGGCTGAAGTGTTTTAGGCAAGAGGGGGTACTTGAATTTGGTTCTAAAGGTAAGTCTGGGGCTTCTCTGATGGCATAGTGGTTAAGAATCTGCCTGCCAATACAGGGGACACGGGTTCGAGCCCTGGTCTGGGAAGATCCCACATGCAGCGAAGCAACTAAGCCCGTGCGCCACAGCTACTGAGCCTGCGCTCTAGAGCCCACGAGACACAACTACTGAAGCCTGCCTGCCACAACTACTGAATCCCGCGCGCCTAGAGCCCATGCTCTGCAACAAGAGAAGCCACTGCAATGAGAAGCCTGCGCACCGCAACAAAGAGCAGCCCCCGCTCGCCACAACTAGAGAAAGCCCGCATGCAGCAACGAAGACCAAAGACAGCCAAAAATAATAAATAAATAAAATAAATAAATTTATTTAAAAAGAAAAACGGTACGTCTGGTTTTAAAACCCCAAGATGGCTGTGAGAGTTGGTGAGGGAGGTCAGGAGGGCAGGTGGGTGGAGTGGGTGGGCAGACAGGAACAATGGGATACTAGAGCTTAGCAAAGGAAGAATGGAAGGATGTTAATTGAACATGCGTTATGATCCAGCAAGTGCATTGTTGGCCCCTTAAATTACTTAACAAAGGTCACGTAACTGGTAAGTGACCCGACTGGGACTCAAATCAATTCACCTATTCCAAGTTGGAGGCAATGGAAAAGAATCGTTGATAACTTTAAGAGTGGCGAACGTGACACAAAGTGGAACTTTTGCAAGATTGCCCTGGGTATAGTATTTAGGGAGGATTGACTAGACAGTCCAGGAAAAGCCAGAGAAGGAAGTTTACAACATGTGAGGAATAATGAAAGCTGGAGTAGAATGATGATGTAAGAATGGAAGAGAAAGGAGAGATGGTAGAGCTGCCCAGTATTTATCAGCTACATTATAGAATCACCTGGAGATATTTTTAAAACTACTAATGCATATACTCATTGACTATTATATACACAGTAGGTGGAAACAAAAGGATACCATTTGAACTTATACTAAAAAGAAACCAGATAGAGAAAGTTAAATTAGAAACAGGGAGGTAAGGGCATTTTTTTATTATGGTAAAAACAGATATCATAAAAGTTACCATCTTAACCATTTTTACAGTTCTATAGTGTTAAGTATATTTACATTATTGTGAAACACATCTTTAGAACCCTTTCACCTTTGCATAACTGAAATTCTGTACCCACTGAACAACAGTTCCCCTTTACTCCCAGGCTCTGGTAAATACCATTCTACTTTCTACATCTATGAATTTGACTACTTTAGATACCTCATATAAGTGGAATCATATAGTACTCGTTCTTTTGTGACTGGTTCATTTTACTTAACATAATGTCCTCATGGTTCATCCATGTTATAGCATGTGACAGAATTTCATTCCTTTCATTCCTTTTTAAGGCTGCATTGTATTCCATTGTGTATGATATATATCACATTTTGTTTACCCATTCATCTGTCAGACATTTGAGTTTCTTCCACCTCTTGGCTATTGTGAATAGTGCCACCATGGACATGGATATGCAAATACTTCTTCAAGACCCTTCTTTTTGTTCTTTTGGATATATATCCAGAAGTGGGATTGCTGGATCATATGGTAGTCCAATTTTTAAATTTTGGAGGAAACTCCGTACTGTTTTCCACAGCAGTTGCACCATTTTACAATCCCATCAACAGCACACAAGGGTTATTACTTCTCCATATTCTTGCCAACACTCGTTATTTTCTATTTTATTGATAGGAGCCACCCTAATGGGTGTGACTAAGGGCATTTTTTAAAGGTATAAGTAAGAAGATAATCTCTAAGACACAAATATATATCATTATAAATACCAAAGTAATTCAAAAAGAAAACAGATTACATAGGGAAACATAGCAAATATAACAAAAATAATAATAATATTATAAAATTACATGGCAGAGTTGAGACTAAACATATCAACTTTATCAATAAAGATGTATAAGGCTTAACTCACTTGCTAGAAGATTCTCTATCTGGTCCACAAAGTAAGACCCACTATATGCTCTATTTGAGAAACACACTTAATACAAAGTAATTCAGAAAGGCTAAAAGTAAAGAAATGGGCAAAAATATTCCAGGAAAATGGAAACAATAAAAAAGCAGGGGTTGCAATCCTGATATGATCACATATATTCTTGGTGGAAAAGTAAAATGTGTTGTATGTTAAATTCCTGATTTTGGTAATGGCACTGTGGTTATGAAAGAGAATGTTTTTATTCTTAGGAAGTACATACTGAAGAACTCGTAGGGGTGAAGGACTTACTCTCAAAGGGTTCAGAAAAAATAAAAAGAGAATGATAACAAAAATGGTGCAAAATGTAAAAAATCAAAAGTATATGTGAGGGCTTCCCTGGTGGCACAGTGGTTAAGAATTTGCCTTCCAATGCAGGGGACATGGGTTCGAACCCTGGTCCGGGAAGATCCCACATGCTGTGGAGCAACTAAACCCGTGAGCCACAACTACTGAGCCTGCACGCCTAGAGCCCGTGCTCCACAGCAAGAGAAGCCACCGCAGTAAGAAGCCTGCGCACCACAACGAAAGAGTAGCCCCTGCTCACTGCAAGTAGAGAAAGCCCACACACAGCAACGAAGACCCAACGCAGCCATAAATAAATAAATTAATAAATAAAAACTTTTTTAAAAGCTTTTAAAAAAAGTATATGTGAGTCCGACATAGAGAACAGATTTGTGATTGCCAAGGGGAAGGGTTGGTGAGGGAGGGATGGATTGGGAGTTTGGGATTAGCAGATGCAAACTATTATATATAGAAGGGATAAACAACAAGGTCCTACTGTATAGCACAGGGAAATATATTCAATATCCTGTAATAAACCACAATGGAAAAGAATGTGAAAAAGAATATATTTATATGTATAACTGAATCACTTTGCTGTATACCTGAAACTAACACAACATTGTAAATCAACTATATTTCAATAAAAAATAAATTTAAAAAACAAAAACAAAGAGTATATGTGAGTTATTGGTACCTTTTTGCAACTTTTCTCTGAAATTTTACCAAGATTTAAAAAAAAATTTTTTTTAATAATGCCCAGATCCAACTCCTCAGAACTTCTAATTTGCTTAGCCAGGACCATGGTATTTTTTAAAGCTCTCCAGGTAATTGTAATGTGCATTCATATTTGAGAGCCAGTAGATGAATCCAGCCATGGGACTTGATTACTGACTGGATGTATGTGGTAACAGAAGGGAGAAATCAAGGAAGACTATGGTAGGCAGAAAAATGACACCTAAGTATATCCAGGTCCTTATACCTGGAACCTGTAGATATTACCTTATATGGCAAAAGGGATTTTGCAGATGTGATTATATTAAGGATCTTGAGACAGGGAGGTTATCCCAGATTATCTAGGCAGGCCCTAAATGTAGTCCCAAGTATCCTTACCTGAGGAAGGCAGAAGGAGATTTGACTAGAGAAGAGGAAGTAGGAATGTGACAGCAGAAGCAAGAGGTTGGAATAATGCAGCCATGAGCTAAGGAATGCCAGCAGCCACCAAAAAACAGACACTCTCCTGGAGGCTCCAGAAGGAACCAGACCTTGATTTTACACCTTGATTTTATCCCTGTTAGACTCATTTCAGGCTTTTGGCCTCCAGAACTGTCAAAGAATAGATTTCTGTTGTTTTAAGCCACTACGTTTGGGTAATTTGCTATAGTGACAAATAGAAAACTAATGTGAAGACAAATATTTTAGAGGGAAAGGGACGAAAGTGGTGCCATGAACAGAAGTCTGACTTTTCCTGTTCAATAGGGTGAGTTTTATACCCACTGATTTTCTGAACCCCCAAATAGAATGGGAAAGTGGGTAATTAATGGATGAGACATTTCAACAAATTTCTGGAAGATGGAAAGAGGATGGGAGTATGCTGAGAGATGGAACAGTGACATGGAACCACATCCCAAAATATCTGATTTAGGAGGCTGCAGAGGAGGCGAAACCTAACTTGCCCAGAGTATCCCCCACAAGGCTCCAAGCTCAGAGCTGGCATTTAAGACGGAGGGGAATGGTCAACTGTCGAGCTAACAAGGGGATTCTTTGAAGGTCTATACACAAAACAGGGGTATTAGGGAGTGCCATCTCCCCTTCCCTCTCCGCCCTTGCTATAGACAGCCTAGCATTTATCCCTCATAAAAATTCTGAGATTTTAAAGGAAACAATAAATATTGATTGGAAGAAGCTAAATTTCTGTGTTGGATGTTTTTTCCCAGAAATTTGTCCTCCTCATTCTGACCTGAGGAGTGACTCCTAGCCTACTCACCCCAGAGCTAAGTCACAGGGGATGTACCCAGGACCTGTATATTGTGACCAAGCAGAAGACCTTCCTCCATATGGCAGAGGAAATCCTTTTCTTTTAAATATAAATGGGCAACACAAGTCCATTAGGAACTCCAGGGGGAAAAAGGCAATAGAAGCAACAATCAAAAGATGTTTGACAGGGCTTCCCTGGTGGTGCAGTGGTTGGGAGTCCGCCTGCCGATGCAGGGGACACGGGTTCGTGCCCCGGTCTGGGAAGATCCCACATGCCGCGGAGCGGCTGGGCCCGTGAGCCATGGCCGCTGAGCCTGCGCGTCCGGAGCCTGTGCTCCTCAACGGGAGATGCCACAACGGTGAGAGGCCCGCGTACCACAAAAAAAAAAAAAAAAAAAAAAAAAGATGTTTGACAAATTCATGGTTCAATTATGAAGCTTTCTATGACTTTAGGCAGTTGTTGCAGTGTAAGGAAAGAGAAATCTTTTGACCTCGAAGCTACAACCATTGTTTCTTGAGCAGCCCAGAGGATGTTTCATTGGGCTAATAAAGAAGGAAATGCAATCCTAACATACAACTTGGCTTTGCTGTGTACATATTCACATGGTTATAATAATGTCAATTCTATTCTTTGGCTTTAAATCTATAGCAAAAGATCATAAGAGTTAATTATGGTTTCAAGACAGATTTAAGTGTTAACCATCTTAACAAGTAAAAGTTAAGACATGGCTGAGATGAGGTGGGAATTGGCAAGGGAGGAATGGAATAGAGATAAGTAATGAAGAGAATAAAATGGGAAATAGAGAGAGATAAATATAGTGCCTAATATCACAATGATCTCTTAGAAAATAACTCAAACATAAACAATGCAAAGATCAAATACTCCAAGGGTGGAAAGGTGGGGTGTAATACAAGTGGATTAAGTCTTGGTCTTTCATGGTTAAAATTCAACATATATTGCCTAAAATTTTTTTTTTAAATAAAGAAATAGAAGTACATTATTTAGAGGTATGGAGGCAATCACTAGAAGGCTTGAACTCAAAGGCCTGAACCTAAGAAGTCACTTCTGAAGCGTGGACTGGGATGGAGAAAGAGTTGAAAGATTACTGCTTTTTATCATAAACTCTTCTAGGTGAGTTTTCTTTTTACCACATGCATGTATTTCCCTAATAAACATAAGTTTTAAAATGATAAAATACTAGGAACATAGTAGATCCTCAATTATTGGCAGTCTAGTGTCAATTTTCCAGATGATTCAGTACGTTATATTGCCTTAGGGCCATTATTTAAAGAACATAATGGTTATACATTCTGATAGTCCATAGTCTTGTAGACTCTATAGTTAATCACTATATTCTTATGTTAATAAAGGGAGTGTAGAAAAGAAAGGAGGAAAGGAAAAGAAAATAATAGGGAAGTCAAGATAGAAGAGCTGTTGAAGGGTCAAATTGCTGAAGTCAGACTCAGAGTGGAACTGGTGGGTCCCCTGGGTAGAGACTTCCAACAGGATGCAGAGCTTTAGAGAGCAATCTAAGCTCAGAGATACTGTTTGGGGCCTCATTCACACAGACCAGCCAACTCTGAAAGTGATGGCCATCATGAGCTCTGCTCTAGTCCCCTTGGCTCTTTCCCCAAACAGGCTTCCTCCTGGCACTCCCCAGCCCTGCCCATTCTCCCCTCGACACACACAAACATTGTCTCTACTGTTCTACAGTGTGCAAGGCCATTCCCAAGTGCCACTTTCTTGAAGGCTTTACCAACAATCTCAGCCCTTACCAGTCTCCCTCTTGCTGACCTCCATGAGGCGCAACACTTTCACACTTGACAATAGCCAGTAGGTACCATATGCTTTACTAATTGTTTGGATGCCCTAACCCCTTCTTCCCAACAAGATCATAAGTTCTTTTAAAGGAAGAAGCCCTGACATCCATCTTTTGCTCTTCTAGAGAACCTAGCTCAGTGTCGGGCTTCAAATAAGCAATTACAACTCAAGTTACGGCAGAAAGTGGTGTATGAAGTTCTCATTTTAACTGAAACAAATTTCCTTCCCTATCTTGCATTGAGCTGTGAAGGGGGGACGCTAACACTTCACCTGTCGGTTTTGTAGCATGGTTGTGACTGCCGGGACCCAGTGCAATGCCGGTTGCCTTTTATTCTCTGAGAGAGGCAGCCTGGAGTGCTGAGGGTTGAGGACCTGAGGAAGAAGAGGCACAGCACCATGGCTGCCTTTTGTTCCAGCAGATACTGCCCCTCCTAAAGAGCAGAATCATCCAGATATCAGGCGTGAGTCCATGATGCAAAGGTCAGAGGGGGGCACAGTGTATGACTTAACCTTTACTGCTAAGAGAACAGGGCTCCTATGGGAAGCACATAGGCAGGACTTGATGTGATCTAGAGAGGGAGGGCAGTTTTCTGGGCATCCACTGTCCTCATTTCCACCATCCCTCCCCCGCTCCTAGCAACTCTCCATACAGATACCACTGCCTGAAATACGAGTCCTTCCAATTATTTTAGTGTCTATGCCAAGGTCACTTTCTTTTATTCATTTTAGCAGGCTTCTTTCAAGCTCAGATCAAGACCTCTGCTCTCAAAGGAAACATGTCAACGTTTCTTCCCCTGCTGCCCTTCACAACATGGCAACCACTCATAACACGTGTTTATCCGGAAAGCCCCAGACAGCCAACGCGCTCAGACAAGCCAAACAGAAAACTCTACTGTGTGCGGGAGGATGGAGTTTTTGGTGTGCCCTGTGGCCCTGAAAATAACAGTGGTTTTGCTATGAAGACATATTTACTTTCAAAGCTTTGTTCCCTCAAGTGTACAGAGATACAGACTCGCACACACTCCTAACTTAACTTTTCTCCCTTGTTCATGAAAGAATTCACAGAGGACAGAACATGCCTGGTTGTGTCCGAGTGAGAACAATTCTATCACTCACTCTTCCTCTGACTTCCTTTGTGATTTTGACAGAGTAGTCTGATCAAAGGGGACACTTCCATGGCAATAAAGAAGAAACCAAGAGTCAAGTTGCAGTGAATGATTAAATCACACATTTTAACCATTCCTCCTCCTGTGTTGTAGCACTTTTCCCCAGAGCACCCCTGTAATTGTGCTATGACACCATTTATTATTTACAATTGCCTTATTTTCTTCTGAGATCAGGCTTTGTTTAAAAGTCATTCAGGACCGGTCGTACTTCAACTAAGGGTCAGTTGAAGCTTCCATGTAATCTGCTCTGTGTCAAATGCCATTATGTTACAAGCCCCCAAACCAGCACATAAAGAAATATATTCACCTAAATTCAAAGAAGGTGTATATCTCTTAACAGAAACTAAATCTCTACAAGGACATGTCAAAGAGAAAGAAACAACAGTCCCACAGTTTACTCTGCTGTCTGGTGTACATGATACTCAACTCTGGCACTAGAATATTTATGTATACTTTGTGCAAGTCTTGCTAATTGTAATTATGATTGCTTACTACAGTTTCCAAGGTAACAGTTGTCACTGCAATGCTTCACTGCCAACTCAATTTCCATTATCCTGCTGATATAACAAATATTATGTGACATTTTAACTGAAAATTTCTGTAAATGGGCGTCTAAGTGTGGTGTGTTTCTTTAAAAGGGAAGGAAAACAATTATTAGCTTTCCATTATTCATCTCAGTGGCACATTCGATCAGTAATTACTTCAATTTTATATTAGAAATGAATGAACTGGGGTCCCATGAGGGAGGACACTGAGGTCCATGATTTGGAGGTTCTGGATTCTGATTCTGCCTCTCCCAGTGACCCATGTGACCTTGGTTCGGTCTCTCCAGGAGCTTGTCCAGAAACTGTGCCACAGTAAATGAAGCAGTGCCCTTGGGTGTCCTGTTCCTGCCCCTTTTTTCCCAGGATGCTCTTGTCACATGAGCATCTTTTATTCTCTGCGTTAGGCAGCCTGGCACAATGAGGGGTGGGGCCTGGAGGAGAACAGACAAAGCAGGTGCTCTTCACTGTGACTGCCTTCTGTGACTGCCCCCTAAAGAACAGAATCATCCAGTTAACGGGTCAGAAATACCTCATGAACAGGAGGTATGCCTACAGTTTTTTCTGGTAATGGCCAAGATGAAGGACCTTTTCCTCAGTCCCATAGTGGCCTCTCCAGTCAGGGATCTAGTCAAGGATCCCACTTCCTGCCTTTGCAGGAGATGTATGTCTAATATACATAATGCACATACACACATGTGTATGTCTATTTAGTGTGAATGTTCACACAGTGCCAAGAACTCAGACCGCTGTTGGTAGGGGATGATGCTGGAGCCACACTCCTGGCCAGCTTTTGTCATATTTCCAGTCTATCCCCTGGAATTTCTCCTCTTGCTTCCTCACAGCCTGGTTCCTAAACCACTGCCTGGCTCTGACCTGGTTTCTGTATCCTACTGGCTGAACTTACATATCCAGGATGCCAAGCTGCCTCCTGGTCCCCGCCCCCCCGCAAGGCACCCACGGTCACCTCTTGTCTCAAACTTTCTGTTTAATTCTCCTTTCTTTGTTCTCCTTGTAATCTCCTAGAGATCAGAAACGATGCCTCTCACCTTTTCTCTACCCTCCTGTAAGATCTGATAAGCATCTAATAATTGATCAATTAAAAAATTAAATATCAGCAAGCATTTGATATCCATGTATGAAACAGTTCAAAGAATAAACTGAGTCTGAGCAGCTTCAAAGCTCCAAAAACCTCCCTTGTACTTCCATAATAGCATGTTGTAAAATAGTGCTCAAAGCAGTGATTCACAACCATGGGAGAATAGGAACTCTTCTACGGAGTTTATTAAAAATAGAGATTATACATAATCTGAAGCGGTTCTGTGAACATATTAAAAAATTGTTGGTTTTATTAGGTGTGATGTTCTCATGGCGATTATGTGTTTTAAAAGACGCCTCTGTCATTTCACAGTACAGACTGAAATATTTATTTAGAAAAATATATCTGGGATTTGCTTTTAAATAAGCCAGTGAGGGTGGAGAGAGCTGGGAGGTGATACTGGTGAAGCCGGTTTGGCATGAGTTGGTGATTATTGAAACTCGCCAATGGGACATACGGGCTCACTGTACTATAGTCTCTACTTGTACATTTGAAATTCCTCATGATAAAAAGTTTTTAAAACATATAAGTAAATAAAACAAAATAGTAATAATTGTAAAATCTAGGTGAGAGTATGTAATCTCCCAGAAGTGAGAAACTATTTTGTACTTTCACATATATTTGCAAATTATAAATAACACATTGTTTTTAAAAGAGAAAAGAACCACAGATTCCCCACACCCTAACCCCCTTTGTCCTTTCTGAACCCAAATCTCTATGGGTAGGGGTATAGACAGGTGTATTTTTATTTTTATTTTTTATTTATTTATTTTTTTGCGTTATGTGGGCCTCTCACTGTTGTGGCCTCTCCCGTGGCGGAGCACAGGCTCCGGACGTGCAGGCTCAGTGGCCATGGCTCACGGGCCCAGCCGCTCCACGGCATGTGGGATCTTCCCGGACCGGGGCACGAACCCGTGTCCCCTGCATCAGCAGGCGGACTCTCAACCACTGAGCCACCAGGGAAACCCAAGACAGGTATATTTTTAAAGCATCAGGAGCTAGGAACCTCTACTAGCTCTACATTAATGTAATCTTAGTTACTTGTACTACTTGAAAGTAATAAGTCTGCATTTATTGCAGATTTGTATTACAAAACACTTTATATTTTTAATATTTTATTAATTTGGATAAACTTTACCCTACCCTCACCCATATGCAGTTAATACAAATTTTAAAGTATTTACTGTGTATTATATAATTATTCTCCTGCGAGTGGATCACAACCTACTTAGAAAATAATGCCACCATCTTGATTCCTCAATCATTAAGTAAAAACTTAACGGAAATACACTGTGATTGACTTCGGAAAGGATATCTTCTGAATACATTAGTGGGATAATTTCATAGTGTATTTTCTTTTTTTTTTAAATTTATTTATTTTTTGGCTGCGTTGGGTCTTCGTTGCTGTGCGCGGGCTTTCTCTAGTTGCAGTGAGCGGGGGCTACTCTTCCTTGTGGTACGCGGGCTTCTCGCTGCGGTGGCTTCTCTTGTTTCAGAGCATGGGCTCTAGGCACGCGGGCTTCAGTAATCGTGGTATGTGGGCTCAGTAGTTGTGGCTCATGGGCTCTAGAGAGCAAACTCAGTAGTTGTGGCGCATGGGCTTAGTTGCTCCGCAGCATGTGGGATCTTCCCGGACCTGTGTCTTCCCAGCTCAAACCTGTGTCCCCTGCACTGGCAGGCAGATTCTTAACCTCTGCACCACCAGGGAAGCCCCAGTAGTGTATTTTCCTAAATATAAATATTTTCCTCTAACAGGGAGAGAAATAGTAATTATCCATTTAATCTTAACATATTTGTATTAGTTTCTTGTTGCTGTTGTAACAAATTGCTACAACTTAGTGGCTTAAACTAATACAAATTTATTATCTTGCCATTCTAGAGTCAGAAGTCCAAAATAGATCTTATAGAACTAAAATCAAGGTATCATCAATGATGTTTCCTTCTAAAAGCTCTCCTTGTACAGCTTTTAGAGCCGGCCCTCATTCCTTGTCTCATGGCTCATCACTCTGACATCTGCTTCTGTCATCACATCCCGCTTTCTTTACTCTGACTCTCCTGCCTCCCTCTTATAAGGACCCCTGGAGATTACATTGGACCCATCAGAATAATCCAGGATCATCTCTCCATCTCAAGATTCTTAACTTAATCATATGTGCAAAGTCCCTTTTGCCATGTAAGGTAATATATGCACAGGTTCAAGGGATTAGGACATGAGCATCTTTGGGGGCCGTTATTCTGTCTACTGAAACACGCTATTATTTTGCCCCTCTGAACTTAATCAGTGTGGTAGACAGCCATTACTGCAATAATGTTGTATAGCAAACTATCCCAAACTCAATGGTTTATAGCAACAGTCATGTGCTTTTCTCACTTGAGGGTCACAGATCAGCTGGTTTAGCTCTGCTTCAGGCTGAGAGCTGGGGGCTTGGCTCCAGGGTTCAGCTTGGGTTTGTGTCTGGTCCACATGTTTCAATCTGGAATCCAGGCTGAAGAGGCAGTGACTATCTGGGACGTGCTCTTTTCTACACAATCACAAAAATACAAGAGGCCAAGCCAAACCTCACATACACGTTTAAAGCCTCTGCTTGTATTACACCCACTCCAATTTCATTGGCCAAAGCAAATTGCGTGGCCAAACCCAAAATCAGTGAAGTAGGGACATATGATTCACCCCCAGGGGGAGAGGGAAGAGAGTGAATATTTGCTGAACAGGAATTCAGTTTCCTGTTCATTAGGTGTGACACTATCAAGTTGAAACTTCTCAGTGATTACACACCTTCGAAGTGTGTTGAGCTTTGACAGGTCACTGACATAAGTGCATAACCTTTCACTGTGACTTCTTTTGTCTCCAGAACTCTCACGTATCTAGGACATGGATGAAAACATGGAAGTAGGCAAGAAAGGCTACTGAGCACCAAAATAGATAAATGAAGGTACATAAACAACTCTATAAACTATTTACTCTTAACTTGCAGACAATTCTAACAATGTTGAATGCCTCATATCTAGGTCCACAGTAAGATATCACCCCTGCCCCGCCCCCTCTCCCCCCAAAAAACTAACAGAAACCCACAAGGAAAACATGAAATATGGAAACCAAATCTAAAAAGCAACACAAAAGAATGGAATTATTTGATGTAGGGGTAAATAAACAGCCTCACATATCTCAGTAAATCTTAAGCTTCTAACCCATCAGAGTTTAAAAATGATTGGGCTAGATAATAAGATACATGAGGGCAGGGATCTTACCCATTTTATTCGTCACTGTGTTCCCATTATCTAGGATACTGCTTTGCACAGTAGGCATTCACTAAATAGCAGTGAAAGTAATGTCCATAATGATTTAAGAAATTCTCTTTATTGTGTTATATGTAAGATGGCAAACAAGGATTCTCTCTGTGCAAGTATCTCAACCAACATGACTAAGTTGAGAAGCTCGTGAAGGAGTCAGAGGAAAAGTTTATCAAAAGGCTACAGAGGTGTTTCATGAAACCCAAAGGCAGAAGAGCAGATGGGAAACCAGAGAACACTCTCTGTTCATGTCATATCTCTGCTCCTCTACACATATCTACTTCATAATCTGAATAGATCAGTTCCCGCTCTTCCCAGGCAACAGGGAGGGTGCAAGATAGACACCCCACATCTCCAAAAGTTTTATATTTCAGGACGAGACATATGCAGAGACTGGCTGACTCTTCCTGTGTTTCCCTTAAATTCCCATAAGAGATGATTTTCTCCAGCCCATTCCCATCATCCAACCAATAGGCAAGCAAAATAAAGGTCTATGGTTGGCAGACTGCTAGTATTCACATCCTTGTGTGATCCCCTACTCTTGAGTGTGGGCTGAACTTACTGACTCACTTCTAAAGGATAAAATAGAAAAAAGTGATGAGATATCACTTCCAAAATAGAATTATAAAGAGATTTTGGCTTTCCTCTTAGGCATGTGTGATCACTTGCTCTGGGTCTGGCCTATACTCCATCATGAGCCAGCCCTGTGCAAAGGCCCATGTGACAAGGGACCAAGATCTGCTAGGAACCACATGATTAAGTGTGGCAGTGGATCACCACTCCCATCGCAGTCACACCTTCAGATGAGACCCGCTGACAGCTGGACTACAACTTCACAAGGGACCATGAGCCACAGACACCCAGCTAAGCCATACCTTGATTCCTAACTCACACAAACTGTGAGATAATAAATGTTTGTTGTTTTAAACCTTGACATTTTGGAGTAATTTGTTATGCAGCCATAACTAATAATACTAATAGATAACTAGTAATTTCCAAAGAAGGGGATTGTTAGCAAGTTAAGCAGTCACTCTAAAATGTCTACTAAAATCTATAACACATTTTCAAAAATATTTCTAACCCAAATGGTTAAAATAAACAAGTTTTCATACTAAAAAAGCTAGTCAACCATGTAGAAACCTTAGCTGCCCAGAATGATTTATCCCCTAAAGTTCTATACAACCACCGTTTTACTACACAAATTCTGAAACACTCATAAACACGTCAGTTTTATCACTTGGTAGCTTCCCCCTTGATGAATTCTCCAGGCCTCTGGTGCCTCTTCCTTCACCTTCCTACATTCTCTTTTCCATTCCTTGTGGAAGGAAAACGTTTCAACACATAAAACAATGTGAGGACAATAAGTATATGGTACAGATCAAAGTGTAATGGAAGTTCAGAGAAGTCTCCATGGAAATGGAGTGATCAGAGGGATATTTATCAGATGGTAAGACCTGAGTTGGGTATGAAGGGTAAGGATAACTTAGAAAGAAGAAAATCAAGAGATAGAGGACTACAGGTGAAAGAACAGAGAGTGAGAAGAAATTTTTCAAATCTCACTTCAATTTTTACTTGCAGGAATCTATTATTTTAAGCATAAATAGTGTCTAATATAAAAAGAATACAATTGTGTTCAGTAGCCATGACCCTTTAGGCCTGGGGAATGTTAAGAGGACAGACATGGACAACACAGGCACCAAGGAAGGGACGTCTCCTTTCAGGTTCCAAAATTAGCATTCCAAGCAAGTTTTATAAGTGGAGGAAAAAACCCCTTTGCTATTCCCATGGCTGACAACACCCTCCCAGTTTCAACCTCCTCCCACCCTCCCATCCCCCAGTACTATTACTTGGAGGAATCTGTTATTACTCTCGTCCCCACTCCTTTCAACCTATCTGGCTTCTGGCCTCCTACCTGTTTGTGGTATCTTGGGATTCCTGTAACACTCCTGTCAGGAACATCAACAGGGACCCTCCAGGGTGTGCCTTAGAACGGAATCTGAGGGGGCTCAAATCCAGCCCAGTATCTGGGATGGGCCGCATCCACCCTGAAGAAGGGATGTTTTTTGGTAATTCATTTGCCCAAAGGATTAGCTTTTTTTTTTTTTTAATTATTTATTTTTGCTGTGTTGGGTCTTCGTTTCTGTGCGAGGGCTTTCTCTAGCTGTGGCAAGCGGGGGCCACTCTTCATCGCGGTGTGTGGGCCTCTCACTATCGCCGCCTCTCTTGTTTCGGAGCACAGGCTCCAGATGCGCAGGCTCAGTAATTGTAGCTCATGGGCCTAGCCGTTCCGCGGCATGTGGGATCCTCCCAGACCAGGACTTGAACCCGTGTCCCCTGCATTAGCAGGCAGATTCTCAACCACTGCACCACCAGGGAAGCCCCAGGAGTAGCTTTTTTTGCAGTTTGCACAAAGGCACGCCTTACTAGCAGTGACCCTGACCACTGCAGGATCCAAGCTTTGCTAGATATTTTTAAGTCAGTGCTATCATTTGGATCCTCCCTTAATGTCCAGCATCAATTGACCTGACAAATAATGAAATATCATGGATCCTACATATCAGTTAGGGTGAATCTGACCATAGTTTCCCCTAAGACAATGAGACAAATTTCAGGCAGCTCTGTTTACTATGTAAAGAAATGCAGTTTGTCAGAAGACTGTACGTAGAGGCGGAAAAAGACCTCTCAGACCCTCAACCCGAAATGACATCCTCATTTCTTATTGATGCCACCATCTCCAAAGCATACTTACCACGCCTTGGTCTATGAACTAAAGACTTAGTTGTCTCTGGATCTAATTGCTTTATTCAAGCTCCCCAGGTGTGGGCTGATCTGATACAAGACTATCTTGTTGCAACTCATCAGCTAAGACCTCGTCAATCACAAGAGAAAAATTACTAAAAGATTTGAAGGAAAGATTATTTCAAAATTTGGAAAGAGGTAAATCATTTAATATCTCAGTGAGCGTAAATGGTCAGGTATTTTTGAAATCAGCTTATAACATCATCATGATGATTATGATGATAAATCTTTTTTTCTAAAAATGCCTTTTTGTCACAAACTGAGTGACCAATTCATGAACAATTGGGCACCCAAATAATTGGAAATATTTCAGAAGAGCAAATGAAGCAAAAGAGATCATGGAAAGCTGGAAATATATGGATGCAATTTTGAGCCTAAATGAACATGCAGAGCCATATACAAAATAATCAGTGAGATGTGAAAACAGATGTGGATCCCTTTGATCTGAATCAACAGGATGTGAAGGGCTCTTATTACTAAAGGAAAACCTTGATGCTGCCTCACACTTGTCCAGATCCAGACATACAAGATCCTAGCTTTGCAAGGTGAAAGCCCACCGCTGAGCTTCATCCACACAGGAGGCTTGGGAGAACACCCAGTACTCCTTGGCTGACTAACTCAGAAGCTTTCCTCCCTGTCATTCTTTTCCTGAGAAATTTTCATCCGCATTAGCAATTTTAAAAACTCTTTGCCAATACAGGACCTCTAATTCAGAAAAGAGAGGTGGCCTGTATTTTCACACTTAGTCCAGGGAAACTGGTGTGCTATAGCATAAGGAATGACCACATAGCTATTCCTTCTAGAAAACTAACTGAGGGCAAGAAAGAGCAGTGTCCCTCCTATCCCAAAGAAAGAATCAACAACCATTTTTTCAGGGTTCCAAGGAGCCCTAAAGACCTTCTCCAGAGATTTCCAAACTTTGTTCTACCAAGTCCTGGGATTTTGAGAGAAGCTACAGATAAAGAAAAGGGTGGACTAATGGTGAGATCATGGAAAGCATTTTCAATGATTTGCTTAAGGCTTCCTTCAAAGTTAGTTTCAAAGTCACCTTAAAATTAACAGGAGAAATTTGAGGAAAATCTGTAATGTGGGAGGATTATATCTTGAAATCTTAACTGTCTGTAGGTTCTGTTCTCCCCTGTTTTCTCGATGATACTCAAGGCTATGATTTTTCCTTCTTCCAGCTAAAACAGAAGGAGAAACAAAACTTGAAGAAGGTGCTAGCTTGAGAATGGCACTAAAGCCTACACATGAAACCTTTCCATCTAAAGGTGAGAGGGAAGAA
Organism: Physeter macrocephalus; assembly: GCF_002837175.3. Taxonomy (NCBI): domain Eukaryota; kingdom Metazoa; phylum Chordata; class Mammalia; order Artiodactyla; family Physeteridae; genus Physeter; species Physeter macrocephalus. Next base: position 65,823,805 of record NC_041221.1, read on the forward strand.
GGGGTAGGAAGGGAGAGCAGTGGGTGGAGGATGAATTTAAATTAGAAAAGAGGGAAGACTCCCAGAAGGCCTCATAGTGGGAAAAATAAAAAGGGCGTTCTTTCTAGAGGACGAGAAAGAAGATAGGTGGTGTTACTGACCCTCCCAACAAAGGTCCTCTTGCTAGGTGTCATTCAAGTCAATAGAACTAGACCAAGTTCAGCTCAGAATCCAAGGAAAACTTTCTTCTTTGATCAGAGAATGGAGGGGTGTGAACTTATGCTCTAGAGTCCACACTGCTTTCCCCAACAGGCTGTAGTTGGGGCTGCTTTATAGGGATCTCCCTGGCTGGGAGGAGAGAGGGTGGGGTTCTCAGGGGCCGGCGCAGCTGGGCTGCTCACGCTCCAGATTGCACTGCCGGGCACAGCGTCTCGGCACATGGCCTGCCGCCACCATCTTGGATTGAGTGTCCTGAGTAGTGTTCCTTCACATGCCGGAGTTGAGGTGTAGGTACTAGGAACTCTAGTCCCAAGTGCCTGGGGCAAGGCCTCTGCACTCCACCCCCCTATGATCAAGTGAAAGTAGACTAAACACAAAGGATTAAAAAAGGTAAGACTTTATTTTATTACCCAGATTCTATTTTTATTTGCTGGGAATGGTTAATGGGCTTTGCCAGTGACAGAAGGGTTGTCAAGGTGAGCTGAACCCAGTAATTGAGGATAATCACAAGAAAGTCCTGGGCATTTTTAATCCTCCAGAATTGAAGGTGGGAGACTTGGACCCCAAGGATGTGGTTGAGGATAAGAAGGGAAAACTTGCCCCCTGACCCAGGTGGCAGCAGAGTAGAAGAGAATCATTTGGGCAGTTTCCTCTGAGCCAAAGTACAGATGGACACGTTTCCCTGTTCCAGGTAAGCCCACAGTAGGAGAATGCCCTGAGAACCCTGTGCTATAAAAATGACTGCATGAGCTGGGGGTCAAAGGGGGATGTTTAGAAAAGATACCCTTATCAAAGACCATCATTGTTTTATGAACTTTAATGTGATCCAAACACCCATGTAGATAACTAACTGAGGAATTGAGGCTAACCCAATTCTTTTTACTTTCAATTCAAAGAAAGCACAGAGATAAAGGATTTTGTCCTGTAATTGTTTTTTACTCCTTATATTTATAATGAAGTCCTGTGCTGACTTTCAAAGTGCTTAATGATGTTGCTGTCATTCTGCCTGGTGAAGAAACTTCTAAGTAGATAATGTGACTTTTTTTAACTGAAACTGCTATTGACTTGGGGGGAGGGGGGAGACATGAACACATGTTCAAATAGCATCAAATCTGTGACAAGAAATACCTTGAAATACATAAAGACCGTTACACAATCTGACTATAACTGTAGACTCTGTTCACCAAGAATACCTTGCCCCAAAGCATCTGGCTCTTGATCTTCTCACTGTGCCTGGTGAAGAAACTTCTAAGTAGATAATGTGACTTTTTTTAACTGAAACTGCTATTGACTTGGGGGGAGGGGGGAGACATGAACACATGTTCAAATAGCATCAAATCTGTGACAAGAAATACCTTGAAATACATAAAGACCGTTACACAATCTGACTATAACTGTAGACTCTGTTCACCAAGAATACCTTGCCCCAAAGCATCTGGCTCTTGATCTTCTGAGTTCAACAAGGTGGTAAAAATGGGTCAGATGATTTCAGTTAGCCACATTACAGCAGCTCTCAGTGGGATGTTAATTAGTGAGATGTCACCAACAGTGACATCCACTGTTGTCAGTGAACCTCCACTTAGAGCATCAACATAGCTTATAAAACCCTGAAAAGTCTGCAGATATTTATGTCCTGATATTTATGAGTTTGGGTCTGAAATATTAAGAGAAGAGAAATGGCCTGGACATCCAAACTGATGTGCTGTGCTAGATCTCCATCGCTCATCTGGGTTCTCCCCAGAGGACAGACTCATTGGAAAAGATCTCACTCATTAACCACTAAGTTAGGTAGAAAACATTTTCATGTTTTCCCACAGTTTATGATTTAAAATGTGTTTTTTAAATGTTAAAACAGATGTAGATATATTATAGAATTTAAAAATTCACATGAATTTCTAACATAAAAAAGTAAGGAATTTTCCTATTTTTCTGAGGAGATGTGGTTAGGACATGGCCATAGACTTCTAGAGATATCAGCTCAATGTCCATACTCTAAGGGGTACTTAATGGGAAAGGTTAAGAAGCACTGGCCTGGAGTTTATATACAGAGAAGCCTAGTGGGTGTAAATCACTCAGCTTTTGTGACTCATCATGCCAGAAAAGGCATTTGCCAACAGTTCAAAGCCCTTTCCATAGATGTAGTTATCAAGGTGTCATCACATAATGTTTGAGAAAAGGCAGTAATGCGACCAAAACACATGTCCAGGCAGTACCTCTTAACTCTCCTCAAATAATCCATGGACTCTATTAGGAAAGAAACACAGTCTGAAATCCACGACATCTAAATCTGCTAAAAATAAAACAATTGGTAAACAGAAGAGTTTAATGAATGTTTTAAAAGTTGGCAATGTTAGGTTCAGCTCCAAATCTTTAATTATTTAATCATTAGACTTTCTTCATCTGTATTATTTCTCTTAATGTGTTATCTTCTCTTGGCCAAGTCAACCCAATAAAAAACACTGTGAAAATCTTTCATTACTTAGCACTGCCAGCCCCATCCTCAGCTTCTACTCCCAGCTTCAGAGTAAGCTCATCAAACCCTCTGCAATCTTAGGCCTTCAGATATCATCCCTCCCTACCCTTCCTTCACTGGTGTTTACCTTACTGCACCAGCTATTTAGTCTGTAATCAACCCTATAACTCCATTGAAATTAAAAAAAATAAAGCAGGGAAAATTATTTTTAAATGAAATGAAAACTTCAGTAATTTGATGTGCAGGAAATGAAGAACAAAGTGTCACAACCCAAGTGCTTTTAAATAAGTCATAATTAATTACTCATGCATCTATGTTTGGATGCTCAATTTATGACTATGCAGAAAATGTAATTGCATACTGAAGTATTCAATCTTGCCTTCTCTCACTCTCATTTATGGCAACCATGTTTTTGTTGTTGTTCTTGTTAATGGTATGGACCACCTGTTGAAATTGTTGAAATGTTGTCAAGACACAAATAATCAGATCATCTCTCCTAAAATATAGTTGCTTCTGTTGAAGAAATTGCAGAAAGACATAAAATTTTTCCCTAATTTATCCTACTATTTTCAAAAAAAAATTGTATGTAGTTCTATAATCTTCTGTCCTCTGCTAAAATACACTTGCTAAGAAATCATATTAGGCACATCCTGCCAGCTTCGTTTCTCCTATGGATTTGCAATATAGACTTTTTATATTCTTGGAAGAGTCATAAAGCTGGAAGGAACCTTGAATGACCATCACGTTTATGTCATTCTAGACAGGCTTCCTTTTAATGACCCTGAAGGGAATTTATAACCTTTTCTCCATCTTAAGATGCCTAATAAAGTGAATATCAAGGAAGCAAAGGAAATAAAACCAAATTTAAAACTTCCTCTGAATAAGTCATGGGAGTAATTGCATTTGTGAGTATTTTCTCACTAAAGGGAAAAAAAGAGAGATAGAGAGCAAGCCAACAGAAACTTTCAAAAGCTCTTATAATACTTAGCAGGATAACAACTACCTTATTGTATTTTTAAGAAACTTCTAAGAAAGTTTTGTTACCTACAGTTGCCTTTTTCTGTGTAAGCCAAATCAATTCCAAGGTCTCTGTGGCCCAGTCTCAGAGAGATATGGCCTATAAGAGACACCGTCCAGCCACCAAAAGTAAAAGCAATTCCATTCCTTCTGCATGCTTCTGAAGAGCCCATGGCAGATATTAGCAGAGCTCATCTATATACAGTTTTCATCTTCCAGGCTCATGCAAGACTGCTTCCCAACCTCCCTGCAGTCAGGCAGGCCATGGGGCCAGGTCCAGGCAATGGGCTTCAGGTAAAAGTCTCTTCCTGGCTAAAGTTTAGAAGGGTGATTGTGAGGTCTCCATGCCCTCTCCTCCCCTGCCATTCTTATGACAGCAGAGTCATCAGATCAAAGCAGCTGAGGCCACCAACTCACCACATGGAGGACTCCTGCACACATGAATCTGGTGGTATCTGCACCAGCCATTCAGTAAGAAATGAGCTTTTGTCGTGTGATGCCAAAGAGATTTAGTAGTTGTTTGCACCTTTTGCAACTACAACAGAAACTAGCCTATCTTATTATGTAGGCATTAAAGGGAATCCACTTATATCCTCTCTGCAGCATCTCTCTCCCAGCCTACCTTGGTCTAGACCTTCTTACTCTCCCAACCTCCCCAGCAATCAGGACCCTGGATTGTTTTTCCTTCTTTTGTCCTCTCTGCTTTCTAATCCTGTCTGTCTCAATAGAACCTCCTGATTCTGCATCACAAAAGTCTGAGACCTGGGTCGACAAAAGTTAAACTCTATTTAGAGGGCTAAGACAGGAATAAACTGAGCCTTCAAGTAAAAAAAAAAAAAAAAAAAATTCTTTGGGATGGGCAAAGTGGAGTAGGAGTGGAAACACTCACTTGTTGAAAAATGTTATCCCTATCCTATTTGTTTTTGGTCCAAAAACAAGTGTGTTAGTGACTTATTCTCACCTGCCTAACCTTTGCAGTTACTGACATGTTTTATTTTTGAGCACTAATGTTATCATTATTTGACCTCCACTTTTCAGAGCCATTAGAGGCAATCACCACAGCCATTGTCTATGTAAATAGGCCCCTCTAGAGTTGTGCAGTGTACAACCTGCATGACTGCATGGGCACCACCTCCGTAGCACTGGAAATATAATATTAAGTCAGAAAAGAAGCACAACTCATATAATAACAGTTAATATAAAAGACTATGTAAACTTTTAAGACTTTTATTCAATTTTTCAACAATGTTATTAATAAAATCTACGAGTACTAGCATGTACTAATGCAAACATTGTACTAGTAGATGGAGAGGTTACAAAAAGATATAAGACATGGTCTTGACCGCCAAAAAGTTTGCTTACACATGGGGAGATAGGACACATTTGCAAAATGATCAATATCAGTGGAGGATTATATTTAACAAACAAAATAAACAGAATTCATAATAATGTGTTACAACCAAGGTATGCTGAAGTGATCAAGGAAGACAATGGAAAAGGAGGGTGTCAAGCTGGAGTCCAGTAGATGTTGCAAATAAGAAAAGAAGAAAGAGAAGTGTCTAAATTTCAGCATATGAGCTGCAGTGTTTGCTGACAGGACTATAAAATGAGACTATGTGTCATTGTGTGAGACTAAACTATTTCCAAGGCCACCCAGAACAAACTGGAAGGAATGTCGCTCATATTTCACAGGAATGCTTGGTAGCTACGATTTCACACAAGCCAGCTCACTCAGAAAAAGCATTTCTTCATCCCCCTTAACAAAATCATCTAATCAACACTCATCTATGTGAAGGCAGCCCCTGCCCTCTAGGGGATTACAATCTCAAACCAGCAAACCTGGCTCCAACAAAAGCAGAAGGACATAATTAACATAGATAACGATGAGGTATGTATTTTCTGCAAGCCTCACCGCCATCAGAGAGAACAATTTGTAGTCATCACTGATCTGAGCTGAATTCACATTAGTGACCCAAAGGCACCACTGTCTGGATGTTATTTTCAATCTCTTTAGCTATCCAATCTCCAGAAGTTTCATTTTTCATTCTTACTGTGCCGTCATCATCAACTACCAAAGGGAAAGATTGCAATCCAGACACACTAAAAATAGCATTCTTGCCTTCTGAAAGCCAGACTCAGATTTATGACAGTTTTAAAATTTGGTTCTTCATCTTAAAAGTTCAACATTCTACAAGAATGGTGCAGAGTAATACCTACCTGGCCTTTAGAGCATGAAACACCATAACTTGCTGCAGTGGGAGATCAGGCCTTTATGTAATCCACCTACATTAGGGAGAGATAGCATTTTCTTTTGCTTGACAGATTGACATGGCTTCATGTGTTTTCCACTTAATCAGCAGAATCATTAAGGCACTGAGGGTTTTGATGGTCTCAATAAAAAACATCTATTTCTGTAAAACCTATCACTATAAATAATTTAACAAACACTCCCCCCAAGAAAAAGACTCTAAAAAGAGAAGAAGAATTATTCTTTCATACTTAAATCACAGAGTACACTGAAGTTGAGCCAAAGGGAATCCAGATTTAAAATGAGAGCAGGATGTTAATCAGCTATGCTTCAAAATAAAGTTTAAAAAAATTTTTTTTCATAAATTTATTTATTTATTTTTGGCTGTGTTGGGTCTTCATTGCTGTGCGTGGGCTTTCTCTAGTTGTGGCGAACGGGGGCTACTCTTCATTGTGGTGAGGAGGCTTCTCATTGCAGTGGCTTCTCTTGTTGGGGAGCATGGGCTCTAGGGGCGTGGGCTTCAGTAGTTGTGGCTCATGGGCTCTGTAGTTATGGCGCACGGGCTTAGTTGATCCACGGCATATGGGATCTTCCTGGACCAGGGATCAAACCCGTGTCCCCTGCATTGGCAGACGGATTCTTAACCACTGCCACACCAGTGAAGTCCCTAAAATAAAAATTTTTTTAAAGATAAATAAAATGAGAAAAGTACTAGAAAGAAAAATTAAAATAAAAAAATAAATAAAATGAGAGCACAGTGATGTCCAACAATAAATGATGAAGTTCAAATGAAAAGCAAATTACAGAAAAATATAATCTACTTTATGTTTTAAATATATATTTTATATTAACTTAAATATAAATAGTATATACTTATACTTCCCTAAAGAAGATCTGGGAGGATTATATCAATATAAACTGTTAACATTATTAATCAGAGGGGTGATTATGGTAGGGGGAACTTTCACATTCTTTGTGTTAATTTTTTTACAATAATCTCTTCATATCAGGGAAAAAAAAGATGTTTCCATTTTTTCAATGTGCACACACATAGAGATTGTATACACATATATAAATGTATACCATTGCAAATCAAGCTGGATATTATATATCTTTCTGACTATCTGGATATCAAGACCCAGTTGTCAGGAATGGAGTGGCATTAGCTTGGGAACCTAATCTCAATCGGAAGGAAGAGGCAATGACTGAGACTGGGGCTAAGAGGGAACTGGTTAGGTTTTAGGATGTGTCCTGAGAAGGAACAGCACTCCACATTACAATGTCCAAGGGAGGCTTAATACTCACAGAATCTGATCTGTGGATTGGAACGCGGCAGGCAGGCATCTCAGGTCAATAGTGTCCACTGATTTCCAGGTGTACAACAGCATCTTGCTTTGGGAATGAGCAGGAGAGGTGTCCAGCTAGTTGAAGCAGGACCTCAGCCAACCAGAGAGAGAGGGCAGACAAGGCTTGGCAAGGTCAGCCCTGGACAAAAACCTGAACTCAGAGCAGGGCTCTGGTTTCAACAGAGTTATGGTGACCACCAGGAACTAGAATTCTAGCTAGACATAAGACAGATGGTAGGGGAAAGCAAAGAGGTTGCAGCTGGGTGAGCCACCCTATGCCCGGGTCTACAGGGTCATTTCAGACTCCATGTGCCAGTACTGGTGGAGAGAAGGTGACTTTTTAGCTCCAAGCTTGATTCTCTTGGTTCAGGGACTGGGCCACAGACTGAAAGGTTTAGGACCTAGATTAGGGCAACACTGGACAGGCAAGAATGACAGCAGTTTCGATTTGGTCTTTCTCACCAAAATTAAGAAAACTTTTCCTCTAATTCTCAGCAGTTACATATAAGTAAGAAGAGGTCTAGTCCCAAGAGAAGGTTTTTTGAAAATTTATAGAACCTTCTATAACCAAGGCCAGGACTTCCGGCTCAGTAGCTGTGAGCCTTTAAGGCTCTAAGTTAACTTACAAGAAGACAAAGAGAAGTCCATTTCACAGAAACTTAAATTTTATCCATGCCATGATGTCCATGTAGAAATCAAGGGAACTAGCATATGGCTTTTCCAGTCATCTTCACAAACGACACTCAGAATAAGGAGTCTATATGAAAGAGAGAAAAAAATCCTTCCTCATCTAGCAGCTGTGATCTTTCCCTTTCATATACACTTGTTTGCCCAGGAAGCTGATCCCTTCCTACCTACTCCTTAGCATCTTGAGATATTAAGCTGACTGTGTTGACATTTCAATCCCCACCCTTCCCAGAATCAAGAGATCAAATTAATACAGATCCCACTTATAAACCAGGGAAATTGTAAAAGTAGAATAGTCTAAGACTATAAGCACTTCAGGGAATCATCATGTGCTTGTACTTCTGGGTAGGAAATAATGGAGGACAGAGGGAGAGCTGTAGCAGCTCTGTAGGTTCACTTATTCCTGGGACACCTCTCCAGACCACTGCTGCTAAAGGGAGGGGTTCAAAATAGCCCCAAATTCCAACTGAGATGATCCTCAACATAGTCTTGTATTAAAATCCAAAGGCTCATAAAGTCAAAATATTAAATTTGTTTCAGTGATGCCATGATTTTCAAACCATTCTTCTTTGGGAGATAGGCATTCCACTGCTAAAAGTAGAAAAGGGATGTTTTTCTACCCCCTCCCTGCCCCCAGTTATCAGGGGAAAAAATCCTAAGTGAATGGACAGAAGTTTCCCAGTTTTAAGATTTTTCTCTCATGTTTCCTAGATTTTGGGTTCCTGCTATCAGAGGCTAGACCCATAGCAGACCAGTCCAGGGGAGCTGGAGCCACAGAAGAGGAGTGGTGCTTGCCAGAGACATCACCCGAGGTGGGGAGGGGCTGAGTGGGAGAATGGGGTAGGGGAGAGGGGAAGAGAAATGCTACCTTCTCCTTTCCTCTCTGCCTGCAGTCTCCTGCCTTGGCCTCCCAATGGCCAAACCTAACAGGAACCTGGGAAACCACAGCCTGCAAGGATTCACCTCCTGAGTGAGCAGAGAAGAGCAATAAATGAATCTGCAGGCCAAGAGGGCAAGGACCAGCATGTGTCACAACTGACTTAGCAAGAATTCACAGATTAGTTATGTCACATTTAAAATATTACCATTTCTGGGTAGTGCCCCCCATGCTCTCATAACATCCAAGTATTCTTGTACCTGCATAGATCTGAGCATGACTGTTGGATTTGCTTAGCAGCCCAAGGCAGAGAGTGGTCTATATCAGTGTTTTTAGACTGTGTTCTGTAGACCCCAAAGTTCGATGGAGCTCTCCTGCAGCTACCACACAGGTAGAGTGGGCTGAGCACACCAGCTCCAACCTCCATACCTACTGAAGCCAGAGCAGTGTTGCTTTTTATCTACTTCACATACAGGGTCTATGTAAGATCTTGCTTGAACAAAATGCCTCTCAGCATAAACAGATAGGAATTCACTGACATATCAAGTTGCTACTAAGAATTATCTCAATCACCACACTTCATTTTTTCTTTTAGTTTGTTATGATATTGAGTTATTACTTCCCTACCTGTTTTATCCTCTACCACATTTGTACTACCACTATATGTAAATACAGGCCATCCCAGCTTCTAGTGTGTGTACATAGGTAGTTATGAACCAACTGTTTGGAATTTCAAATGCTTTTTCCCAAAATAGTATCATCCAGGTAGTTAGAACCTCAAGCCAGCCCATGCAGCCCCACTTAAACATAATGTACCTGCAATAGGATTCTATGCTAACAACAAATACATTAGAACCTGAGCAACATCTATAATAAAATTCCAAAGGAAAGCTGTATTCCAATTTCCCATCTGGAATGCTGGAAATCCATCTCCTGAAGTAGGATCCAAAGCTTCTCTTCCTCACACACTCTGCATTTTTCAAAGTAGCACAGATTTTGAAACTATCAAATGCTGACAAAGATGAAGCAAAATACTCACTCTCGTAGATTACTTGGGGGAATAAGTAGAAACAAATATCACTGCATTTGTCTGGCTCTTCAGAGAAGCAGATGCCACGTTTGGATTAAACATAGAAGAATTTTATTAGAGGAAATGTTGGTGTGAGAGAAAAGGGAGAGTGAGCCAAGGAAGGCTGGGAGCTGTCAGACCACAATGCCACCTGACCTCGAGTGAAGGGAGGGAAGGTTGGAGTGAGCATCCTAGAATGTGTGTGGCATATGTGTGTGTGCGTGTGTATGTGTATTCTAATACATCCTACTGATTCTGTTTCTCTGGAGCACCTTAACTAACACAAGACCCATCAGTAAAATCACAGATATAGATTTGTGAAGTATAAAGGGCTAATCATGTGTTCAGCCTGAAGCGCTGACCATAACACCCTCTTTTTTTTTTTTTTTTTTTTTTGCG
>NC_041221.1:65834230-65855535 GCF_002837175.3 Physeter macrocephalus
CTCCGGACGCGCAGGCTCAGCGGCCATGGCTCACGGGCCCAGCCGCTCCGCGGCATGTGGGATCCTCCCGGACCAGGACACGAACCCGTGTCCCCTGCATCGGCAGGCGGGCTCCCAACCACTGTGCCACCAGGGAAGGGAAGCCCCATGACACCCTCTTAAAGGTGGACCCCAATGCAGCGTTCATTTACCAACTCCATCTAAAGTAGCTTTTGAAATGAAATCTACAAACAAACCCCTGCCTCCAAAATAATTACCAACCAGTGAGCAGGAAAGCAAAACATACCTCTGAAAATCCTTCTACAAAACATGACCATGTTTTCTTTTTCTAAATAAAATATTACACTATTCAACTCCCAAAGCAACGGATTTTGAGGGTAAAGGAATCAAGTTCTTCTTTGCAGAACCTCAATTATTTTCAGGGTCATGAAAAGGCACAGTTGTTTGGCCTTGTCACTTCCCAGTGTGGATATCTGAGTGCTCTAAGTTCCCATCCCCCAACCCCAGTATCGTGTGATGAGTTAATAAGGAGAAAATATTACTGCAGTCTCGTCTTTCACATCCCTAATAAAGCCCATATTTTAAAGCAGTTATGGAACTTTGCATAGAATCCAGGTTTAAAGGCAAATTAAATACATAAAAAACTAAGCCCGACAGCTAAGTTTAGTTACCTGAGAACTACTAAATTTATCTCTTCAGTCAAGAACATAAATACTTCAAAAAATTCACTCTGCTTTTGCTTTCAATTTTACTTTAGGCCTTATTAAGTAGCACCGTTGGCAAAAAAATGTACATGTATAATTTAAAGCTATCCTGATCAGAATGAACTATAATAACTTGACTATGTAAAAAATTTGTCTTTTTGCTACTGTAATGAAACTTATCCTTCTGTGAGTTTGAAATATTGTGGGTTACTACTCAATATCCATTCTTCCTTTCTTCCATACTAACAGAACCTTCATCTTATTCTGGGTGGCAGCATACCTAGGCTCAAGCAATAAATCAAAATTGGTACACATATTCACGACAATCTTGTTCCCTTTTGACAGATATTAAATATCCCAATTTCCTATTACAGCTAGAAATCATCATGGGACCCAGTTATGTCTAAAAGATGTAAGGGGAGGTCAATTAGGGCCTTCTAAGAAGGCTTTACTTTCCTGATAAAAAGGATATCCTTTCCCACTTTTCCTAATGCAGAAGTAATGTGTGGAGCTGTAGCAACAATTTCCAGATCATGAGGCAACAAGCAAGAGGATGAACAGCAGTCACATTGAAGATGGGAAAGGAGAAAGTTAGGTCAGTTCCTGAGATCAGAAGGGCAGGATTAAATTAGGAGTCTCAGAAATAGAAATGGCCTAGCAATGCTATTTAGGCAGTAAAATAGAGAACCAATGAAAAATGAGTAGTTGGAATCCCAAGATGCATTGAGAATCCAGGAAAGTCTAGCATTAATTTGGAGCAGAACCATACTCATACATATTTGGTAACTGTAAATTGGGATAACTTTTTTGGAGAGCAATATAGCAATATCTATCAGCGTTTAAAATGAACAGATCCTTGATTTTTTTAAATTTCTAATTGTTTCATTCTTTTATACAATTTTGTGTGTGTGTGTGTGTGTGTGTGTGTGTGTGTGTGGTACGCGGGCCTCTCACTGTTGTGGCCTCTCCCGTTGCGGAGCACAGGCTCCGGATGCGCAGGCTCAGCGGCCGTGGCTCACGGGCCCAGCAGCTCCGCGGCACGTGGGATCCTCCTGGACCGGGTCACGAACCCGTGTCCCCTGCATCGGCAGGCGGACGCTCAACCACTGCGCCACCAGGGAAGCCCCTTTTCTTTTATATAATTTTAAAGGTTACTTTTCATTTACAGTTATTACAAAATATTAGCTATATTCTACGGGTTGTACAATACATCCTTGAGCCTATCTTACACCCAAAAGTCGATACCTCCGACTCCCCTACCCCAGCGGTCCCCAGGCTTTTTGGCACCAGGGACTGGTTTCTTGGAAGACAATTTTTCTACAGACAGGGGTGGGGTGGAGGGAGGCGGTAATGAGAGCAATGGGGAGCGATGCCGAACAGCAGATGAAGTTTGCTTGCTCGCCGCCGCTCACCTCCTGCTGTGCAGCCCGGTTCCTAACAGACCACGAGCCGGTACCAGTCCACAGCCCTGGAGTTAGGAACCCCTGCTCTACCCCTATATTGCCCCCTGCCCTGCTCTCCCCTCTGGTAACCACTAATTTGTTCTCTATATCTGTGATTCTGCTTCTTTTCTGTTATATTCACTAGTTTGTTGTATTTTTAGATAACACATATAAGTGATATCATACAGTATTTTTTCTCTGTCTGACTTATTTCACTTAGCATAATAGCCTCCAAGTCCACCCACATTGCTGAAAATGACAAAATTTTATTCTTTTTTATGGCTGACTAGTATTCCTTTGTGTGTGTGTTTGTGTGTGTGTGTGTGTGTGTGTATACAACATCCTCTTTATCCATTCCTCCTCTGTGGATGGACACTTAGGTCGCTTCCATATCTTGGCAATTGTAAATAATGCTGCTATGAACATTGTGGTGCATGTATCTTTTCAAAATAGTGTATTTGTTTTTTTCGATATATACCCAGGAGTGGAATTTCTGGGTCATATGGTCGTTCTATTTTTAGTTTTTTGAGAAACCTCCATACTGTTCTCCATAGTGGCTGTATCAATTTACATTCTCACCAACAGTGTACAAGGGTTCCCTTTTCTCCACATCCTCACCAACCTTTGTTATTTGTGTCTTTTTGATGACAGCCATTCTGACAAGTGTGAGGTGATATCTCATTGTGGTTTTGATTTGCATTTCCCTGATGATTAATGATGTTGAGCATCTTTTCATGTGCCTGTTGGCCACCTGCACTTCCTGTTTGGAAAAATGTCTATTCAGTTCTTCTGCCCTTTTTTTTTTTTTAATTATTTATTTAATTTATTTTTGGCTGTGTTGGGTCTTCGTTGCTGCGCACGGGCTTTCTCTAGTTGCGGCAAGCGGGGGCTACTCTTGGTTGCAGTACACGGGCTTCTCATTGCAGCGGCTTCTCTTGTTGTGGAGCACGGGCTCTAGAGCGCAGGCTCAGTAGTTGTGGTCCACGGGCTTAGTTGCTCCGCGGCATGTGGGGTCTTCCCGGACCAGGGGTTGAACCCGTGTTCCCTGCATTGGCAGGCAGATTCTTAACCACTGTGCCACCAGCGAAGTGCCTCTTCTGCCCATTTTTTAATTGTTTTTTTTTTGATGTTGAGTTTTATAAGCTGTTTATATATGTTGGACATTAATCCCTTATTGGTCATATCATTTACAAATATTTTCTCCTATTCAGTAGATTATCTTTTCATTTTGCTGATAGTTTCCTTTAATGTAAAACGCATAGATCCTTTAAACTAGCAATTTCACTACTGGGAAATAATCCTACAGAAAAACATAGGTGCAAAAAAGATATAGGCACAAGGTTATTTATTGCAGCATTGTCTAAAATAGTAAAAAATTAGAAGCCACCTAAATATGAAATTGGGAAAATAAAGTACATACAATTCATAAAATGAAATGCTGTGCAGCTGTTCAACAAAGAATGAAGTAATATACATGTAATGACATGGAAAGATGCCCAGGAGACATTCTCAAGAAAAAAAAACAAACAACCTAGCAATACTTATAATCCCATTTCTGTGAAAAAAATGATATAAGTTAAAAACGCTATATGTGTATATTGGTATATGTATAGAAAAAAAGTCTGAAAGAGAAGAACCAGACGGACAAAATGGGTCCAGTTACTATGTTTTCATGCCTTTTCCAATAACTGTTGTTGGTGCCACCACATTTCCTGAAAGCAGACAATAGGAATAATTCAAGGAGGAGGTTCAGCATGGGTGACAAGCAGATAGAAATCTGCAGATTTAAAGCAGCTCCAAGACTATGAGACTTCCAGACAAGATTTGGTAAGGGAAGCAAGTGCATGCCAAAGAAGCTTTAAAAAGAGGGAGAAAAGAGAGGAATCAAGAGACTCAAAGTCATTATCAAGGTAAAGAAAAGATTCAGGAAATATAGTCTGAATCTATGGAAGATAAGGAAGATATTTACAGAAGGTATGGAGGATAGGGAAATTGTGTTGGGGGAGAAGAGAAGCATCTGAGTTTGAGTCCCTGGAGCTGGAAGAGGTCTGAACAATGAAAAACTCCAAGGAGGGAACATTCGTGTGGTTGGCTGGCAGGGCAAACAGATTATGATGTCAAAGTCCTTCCTCAGATGCCCACTGCAGACTGTGCTTCCAAACCTGAGGACTGTTCCTGGTTTACTCCACCGGGGTTCATTCCATTTCTATCAGCTTTTTTACCTGAATTCCTGAATTGCAGCTTTTTTTCTCCTTTGCTGCAAAACAGTATACTCTTGACATTTCTTTCCCTGGCCTCTGCTCCTAAACAAGCACACAGCTTTATTTGAGGGTTTCTAAGGGACTTCATTGCTAAAAATTTCAGAGGGTAACAAAATAACAAATGCTACTGATCTTTATTGTTATAGTAGTGTTGGACATATCATCACATCTCTCTTACACCTTGATTATGAACTCAGCTGCCAGATGCCAACCCATACATCTTTTTATTCCTGGTCAGTTTCTAAAGTCCCTTTCATGTAGTCTTCCTCTAGTTTTAGCTCCTTTGGTTTCACCTTTTAATACTAACACTAATGAGGAATATTAGCTTGTAGATAATCACATTACATTTCAGAGCAGGCTTCACACCGTCTCTCCCACCTTGATGTCTTCTAGATTCACTCAAAACCATTTTCTAACAAAGGCCATTAAAGTTGAGAAATAATCAATGAGAATGTAGACGTTCTGGAGAATAAAAGCAAGAGGCTGGCTACAAAAGTGATTCTGGAAGTCAATGGACAGCAGTGGTGTGCTTAAATGGATGCTGTTGCTATGGAATCGTGGTGAAGGGACAGAGATGGTGGTCTCAATCCGGCAGAGAAATAACCCCTTCTCCACCACTGGTGGAATTTGAAAGGGAATGACCTCAGATGATGAAGTTTTGAGGGAGATGACATTAAAAATCAGGAAACAAGTGTATCCATCAGAGTTTTTAATTGCAATACACATTAACCAACTCTTGGCTGATTATTTAGAAAAGGAATTTACTGAAAGATAATTGGCTCCCATAGTCTCCAGCATGGCCAGAGAACCTAACTTGGAAGCCTCACTGCCAGAAACAATGTTTTCAATCTCACTGCACAGAATTGGTCCTGAGAAGACACCAGCATCTCAGCTGCTGGACACTTTACTTGGCTCACACTGCCAACACCAAATATACTGGACACCGTTGCTGGACAACACCAGGGACGATGACCAAAAGCACGATTCACCTTTAGAACCACTGCTGCTGCCTCTGGAAACTGGATTCACCGCTGCCAACACTGGCTCCAGGGAAACAGTTTCCTTGTGGTCTCCACTTCTGTGCGCCTCTAGCTTCCAGTGCCAAGTCTAGTGCAGGTGTGTCTAGTAAGAACCTGGAACACGTGCCCAAACCTTGGTCTCATGGGAGGCTGGAAAGGTGCCATCCAGCCTTTTTAGCTTCTCTAGTGGAAGCTGGCCAAAAAGTAAAAGAACATAGTCCACACCAGGGATCCAAGAGAGTGTTTGGAAGGGGTGAAAATATCAGACAGTTGGTTTACACATACAAAGGAGGTCCATAAGATTGAGTGAAAGAGACAAGCAGAGTCAGGCCCTCAGACCTAGGAGAGGTGAGAGGTTGAGTTGGAGATGGGGAGAGAGGTGAGAGGGAAAGAATTTTTTCTAAGAACGTAATATTAGAGGGTTAATTTTATTGATTAAAGAAAGTAAATGTTCACTCTAATCAAAAGTGCTGAAAACACAGAAAGGTTCAAATCAGCAAATAAAAATGATCCTCCAGCCTCATATTACTGCTGTTAGCATTTTCACTATTTTTCACATCTTTTTCTATGAATATATAGATTATACTCTACATAATATTTTTACTGTGTTTTTTTCAAAAATATCTCAAAGTATTATTTTTAAGACTATTAAAATTCCATCCTTTGGATACACCATCATTTTTTGGCATATCACAGATTTTTTTACCTTAAATTCCTCGAAGGGAAATAAATGGGTCAGAAAAGTATGAATATTGACACATATTGTCTCTTCGCTTCAAAAATACTATGCATTTCCAATCATGAATTATGGAATATTTCATTTCTCTGAACCTTTGCCAATACTAAGTATAATTCATTTTTTAAATACTTATAAGTAAAAAATTATCCCTTTTTATTTTGTGTTTATTTGATCATAAGTAAGATTTTACATCCTTTTACATATTTATATATTTATATTTATTTATATTTATATTATCTATTTATATCTTTTCCCCGTTTTTCCTTTTGAAGATACACTCTTGTCATTAATTTGTAAGATTTCTCTCTGCAATAAGGATTTCTTGTTTCTTTCTGTAATAAATCCTTTGTCAAGTAGGTTTAAAATACTTTTTTAAGCTTTCATTTATCTTACAAGTTCTTTCTCACAATATAGAAGTTTGAGGTGTTTATGTAATCAAATCAATTTTTTAAATTTATGTTGTCTACTTTTAGATTTGGGCATCATTTTCTGAAGGCTAGCCTTTTAAAATAAAATTATTAGTTTGAGTCAGTGGCATAAAGGAAACAAATTAGCTTGTCCCTCCACCTTCCTTACATCAATAAATGGCCCATTATTCCAGTTGCTCAGGACAAAAACCCTGGAGTCAAAAAAGAGATCTTCTTCTTTCACCTCACCCCTCCAGCCATCAGATCTACCTCTGAAACACATATCCAGAACCTGACCACTTCTCTCCACCCAGCCACTACCACCAAGTCCAAGCCCAGTTACTTCTCACTGGATTTTTGCCCATCAGCCTTCCAGTTTTTCTCTCCACTTCCTTCCTGCCTCTCAGAGTCTATTCTAAACACAGCAATTTTAAAATGAAAATCAAATTACACTAATCCTCCATTCAAACCCTCCAGTGGGTCCCTGTCCTGTTGAGTAAAAGCCAAAGTCATCACAGTGAACTACAAGACCCTACAGGATCTGATACCAGCTCCTCTGTGCCCCCTCAGGCCTCATGTCCCATCACTCTCTGCCTCTATCACTCTGCACTAGTCACCCTGGCCTCCATGTTATGACTCAAACATGCTAAACACGTTCCTGCCTCAGGACTTTTACATAACCTGTTCCCTCTCCTTAGGAATGTTCCTGTCTCGAATATCCAAATGCCTCACTTGCTCACTCCGTTCAGAATCTCTGCTCACACACCACTCTATCAAAGGCTTTCTCTGATCACCTTGTTTCAAACAGCACCTCGCTATCACTTCCATGACTCTATCCTACTTTATATTTCACTGTATCATTTATTATCATCAGATCCATGCATTTGTCATGTGTCTTTCTGTCCCTCCTGTCCCTCCTAGAATGAAAGCTCTTTAAGAACAGGGGATTTGCTTTGTTTCCTGCTGTATCCTCAACACCTAGAATGGGGCTTGGCACTTAGCAGATACTCGGTAAATATTTGTAATAAATGAAAGTAAATATTTGTCTTAGGCCAGGTTCTTTAAGCAGACCCCAAAGCAAGGGTAAGTGCGCAAATGATTTACTACAGAAGTGACACAGGAGTGAAGGAAGCAGGGAAGTTTCCAGCCTTAGCCTAATCCTACAGGGAGCTCTAGACTGCAGAGTGCCAACTCAGAGTGAGTGTTGCCCGGAGGCAAGGGGGCTGAGCTTTGTTCTCCCTCACCATGTCAGTCTTGGGCCACCCAGGGATTGTGAACTGTCAGGGACTCTTGCCTCTCAGCTCCTGTAGCCCAAGAGAAATCCTCTGAAGAAGAAAACAAATATCAGCTGTTAGCAGCAAAGCTATGGAAACCATACAAGAAATTCAAGGGCATCTGGACAGGGAATCAACAGTATCCACTATAATAATGAATGATTTATGTGTGAATGAGTGAATAAATAAATAAAGATGGCTGAATGGGTGAATGTAGAAATAAGATGTTGAAATATTTGTAATTTTGATAGTGGAAAATGTTGGACTAATGAACAGTGGTGTGAGAAGCACCAATTTGATAGCAGGTACCAGTCTGTACCTTCCTTATCAGTGTGGCTACAGAGCTTCCATCTGCACCTTTGTTACACAAGGAGGTTGGGACTGACTGATACTGGACCACTGGATACTTTTACTGGGAAGCCACTAGGGACAGAATAGGATGAGACAACCAAAAGAACATTGCCGGGAGCAGTACTGCTCAAATTTTCAGCCACATACACTGTCAATGAGAGATCCATTTGGATCAATGGCTTTCAGGGGACATTTAGCTTCATGAGGAAGAGGTTTTATTAAAAAGAAGAAGAAGAATATGTAGAAACATAGAATTTTCTTCAAATTCTAGCATGCCCCCTTAAGAAAGCACATCAGAATATTTCAGAACAAATATAATTTGCAAAAAGCCCTTGAAAACTTTAGCTATGCACCCAATGCTCACCATAATGATTGATAAGCTTCTTCTTTAGAATTCTAAGTCCCCTTGAAATAACAAGATCCTAGAGATTCTGATTCACAAAGTTTTGTGGGTCCTGAGCATCCATAATTTTCAAAGCTTCCCAGGATATTCGGTACACAGCCAGAGTTAAGAAACTGGGCCAAGTCTTCCAACCACTCCTACCAATAAAAGAATAAAAGAATCACTCCCTCTTCCCACTAAACAAGGACACTGAAGGAAGGAGAGAATTTCCACTCAGCATTTAAAAAATAGATACTATAAAGTCACATATGCCCTCTTTATAGATTCAATAATTGCTAACACTCTGTATTTTGTCCTATTTGCTATATTCATATATATACACGCGTGTATGTATATAGATAGATCAATATATGAACATGAATATTGCTGGACCATTTGAAATACATTGCAGATAACATGACCATTCACTCCTGAATGTTTCAGCATGCATCTCCTAAAAATAAGAATCTTCTCCTAGATGACCACAATACCAGTCTTATACTATATCTGTCTGGTCCAATCAGGAGACAGAATCCACATGGTAAAAGGGGGAATTTAATATCAAGATTTATAAATTATAAATTAATTTCAAGGTGCTCTGAAAATGTAACACAATAAACAACATTGAGACATTATTGTATATTTTTACTCTTAACAAATAGTTATTTCCTCAACAGTTTAATGATTTAATGGAAGAAGTTTTTAAACCACCATGTCATTTAAAATTTGAAATCCTCAAGTAAAAACCTAAGAAACTGATTCTACTTTATGTACCTAACATGTTTCCTCTATGCTGGGGTATAATTTTACTTGATTACCTTCTTCAAATTTATATATTAAACTATTCAAGTTTTACAAAATACATTATTTAAACAGAGGAGCAATAAGGTGTCATGCAAAAGAGTATTGGACTCAGACTTATCTCAGTTCTGGTACCAAAGAGCAGTATAACCGTGGGCTCTCCCAGGATCAGCTTCCTCATCCCTAAAATGAAGATAATAGTTATCTAGTGTTGTAGAAAGTGAGTGCGGGTTCTGCAAGCAGAAAGATCTCAGTCTGTAGCCCTAGACTCCCTCATTCTTGACTTGTGAACTCAGTAGACACACACACACACACACACACACACACATATAAATTTACCACCTTAACCAGTTTTAAATGTACAATTCAGTAGTGCAAGTATATTCACACTTGTGAATATAGAGCTACAGAACTTTTTCATCTTGTAAAACTTAACTCTGTACTCATTAAACAACTCCCTATTTCCCCCTCCTCCCAGCCCCTGGCAAACACCATTCTATTTTCTGTTTCTATGAGTTTGACTACTTTAGATGCCTCCTGCAAGTGAAATCGTATAGTATTTGTCTTTTTGTATCTGGCTTATTTCACTTAGCATAATGTCCTCCAGATTCACCAACATTGTAACATGTGACAGGGTTTCCTTCCTTTTTAAGGATGAATAATATTCCATTGTATGTATATACTACAGTTTGTTCATCCTTCCACCCATGCATGGGCACTTGGGTTTCTTCTACTCTTGGCCATTGTGAACAATGCTTCTATAAACACGAGTGTGCAAATATCTCTTCAACATCCAGCTTTCAATTCTTTTGGTTATATACCCAGTAGTAGAATTGCTGCATCATGTGCTAATTCCTTTTTTTTTTTTTGGCTGCACTGTGTCTTAGTCACGGCATGCGAGATCTTAGTTGCGGCACTCGGGATCGTTTTTACTTCCCGCATGGGGACTTCTTAGCTCTGGCATGCATGTGGGATCTAGTTCCCTGACCGGGGATTGAACCCGGGCCCCCTGCATTGGGAGGACAGTCTTACCCACTGGACCACCAGGGAAGTCCCTTATGTGCTAATTCTATTTCCAATTTTTTGAACAACCACCAACCATACTGTTCTCCATAGTGGCTGCACCATTTTACATTCCCACCAACAGTGCACAGGGGCTCTAATTTCTCCACATCCGCCCCAACACTTGTTACTTTCTAGTTTTTTTTTTTTTTTAAATGGGTGTGAGGTGATATCTTACTGTAATTTTGATTTGCATTTCTCTTCTGATTAGTAATATTGAGCATCTTTTCATATCCATGTACATAATTTGTATATGTCATCTTTGAAGAAATGTCTGTTCAAGTCCTTTGCCCATTCTTCAATCAGGTTTTCTGTTGCTGTTGTTGAGTTGTGGAGGCATATTTTTTTTTATTTTTTATTTTTTTATTTTATTTTTTTTTGTGGCATGCGGGCCTTCCTCTGTTGCGGCCTCTCCCGTTGCGGAGCACAGGCTCCGGACGCGCAGGCTCAGCGGCCATGGCTCACGGGCCCAGCCGCTCCGCGGCATGTGGGATCTTCCCATACCGGGGTGCGAACCCGGTTCCCCTGCATCAGCAGGCGGACGCGCAACCACTGCGCCACCAGGGAAGCCCTGGAGGCATATTTTTAAATCACACCTATCTTGCAAGTTATTATGAGATCTAAAAAAATTCATGTATGCATATCACATTAACTGTCACATTGTAGACACCCCAAAAATATTACTTGTTCTCAAGGTTGTTATATTAAATAACATACGTAAAACTGCTTTAAAAATTATAAAATGCTATGCAAATATGAGTTAATACTACAAATCTGTATGCAAAATATTTTAATATTTTTCTCAGGTTCTCCACATTTAAATATTTAAACCTTTTTTATCTTTGGGCTTTATTCTGTTTTTTAGCTGTAATCCCTTTTTTTCCATTTTATTTCAAGTTTTATCAAAAAATAGCAGCCAAAGTAGAATGAGTAAAGAGTAGAAACAATAGCTAATTTCACTAAAGCAAAGTCAGGGTAAGATCTATCTGAAAAAAAAATAAAATGTGAAGAAAGCTGCAACAGATTACACTACTGAAAAATCCTGGGAGAGCCAGAGCTGCTGTTCCTTAAGAGAATGTGAGTGATGTTGAAAGATTAATAACGTTTGGATAACATTAATTACAGTGATGTTATAAACTCCAGTATTCCAGTTGCCATAACAACCCGCTATATGTTGGTTTTCTAATGACATTTCGAACAAGCACTGAAGTGAACTGCATCACTTCAGAACTTTGATAGCTGTCACTCAATGATTTTCAAATTGAATTGTTTTGTTCTTAAAGAGTCAGAATATGTCACAGTCTTCAAAAATACCCTCAAAATTATGAGGAGGAAATGATACACATTCCTATACAATTATAGAGTACTCGAGAAAAAGAAACACATTTTGTTTTTAATACAAAATTAACAGATTTTTTCATAGGGGTAGAAAAATCACAGAAGGAAAGGGGAGAGTGTGCTTCAGACTCCTCAGAAGACTTCGTTCCCTCAGGCAATTACTTGACAATAAAATTCCCCCTCTCCATTCTCTCTTTTCCTTTTACCTCCCTTCTTTCTTCTGAAGAATTCTTGGAACTGGTGATTCTGATCAAGGTGGATGCTACATCTTGAAGTAATGGAGATGAGGTCATTTTCATGGAGCTTTCTGATCTCTTTTCCCTCTACTGACCAAACCACGCCTTTCTTTTCAGGCACTGCCCACTGTATACGATGAAAGAAAGACTACTTGCGACAGGCGTATATTACATTGAATTTTAATATTCCCAAGAGAATATGTTAAAAACATATTGCATCACTGACAAGAAGCAAAGCATGATTGTAATAGGCATGTTTCTAAGTTCTTGCTCAGTCCACAGCCTACCCTGTTCCCGCTGCCTGGGAACACGCCTCTTCACCACCCAGCCACAAATACGAATCGGTGACTGCCTCAGAGGTGACCACCAGAACCGACTCATCCATAAGCAAGTGAGTTAGAGGATTAGTCTCTCTCTCTCTTTCCCTATCTGTCTCTCAGTCACTCATTCTCTCATTTATCTCTCAGGTTAAAACTGATGATTTGCCCTAGTGTTTGCAGCAGAAATGTGGTGTTCAGAGGCAGAACTCTGTGCTACAGGAATCTGAAGGGGGAGTGCACCTCCACTGTCCTCCCATCCCTACCATAGTTCAAGCAGCATCTCAGCCAGTACCCCGCAATTCAGGCAGTGGAGGTGGCATCTTTGCATGTAAAGCACATCAGAATGCTCTCTAAATGCTGATCTCGGTGTAATGCCCTCTTATGTAAGCCCAGGTCTACCCCTTGGCCAGGTGTGCCATTGGCACCATTTCAACACTCTCTCCTCTCCCCTTTCCCCTATTCTTAGAACTCCCTCCACCCCACCTGGATATCCAAGGGCTTCCATCCTGCCCTCCCCTAGGCTCCCACTCTAGCTGACTCCTCAGAGGCTTCCCAGGGACCAGCAAAGTGAGTTAATCAATCCAGCCCAGGCTTCTGCTGATTCAGAACCACTGCAGGACCAGGGTCATGGCTCAGAAAGCAGGTGACAGGGAAAGAGGTGATGTAAACAATGATATCAGCTGGAATTAACAAAGGTCACATGTACTCAACTCATTCCTCATCCAAGATGAAGCAGGTATGGTGACCCCCCTTTCCTGTAATTCTTCTCTGGGTGTTCCTTTTAACCTGATTTCACTGGGACATATGTGAACAGCTAATAGGAGCAGCCTGTGCCTTTTGTGTGTGTGTGTGTGTGTGTGTGTGTGTGTCATGACTTTAATGTTTGACTACAGTATGCATACACATACAAGAAGTAGGGAAGCTAAAGCCCAGGAACTAGGAAGGCTACAAAATACAACACATGGACCAATACATTTACAAAAGATTCAAAATCCTTACAAAAGGGGCTGTATTGGTCCTTTTGACTTTGTTGTTCAGCTTAGTCTGTATGGCCATTCATTGGGCTAAGGGGGAAGGGCAATTCATAATATTTGGTTCCTTTCCGCACAATTTTACAAGTTATCAGGAGAGAGATGAGAGAACTTTAAGCCTGGTTTGGCTTCCCTTTATAAAAAGAAGTGTCTCACAGGGCCCAAGGGGATGTGTTCTCCAGCGGAAAAGAGAAAATGATGCTCTCCCAGTGGCCAGCTTTAGCTTTGGGGAAGAGGCAAAATAAAAATCCACGGGATCTCAACTGTGAACTCTTCCCATGTTGCCTGGCATACCAAATACTACACATCCACATTTTTAAATAACTTTGTGATTTTCAAGGTCCCCATCCATATTTAAAAAAAATAAGTCACATAATATTTAAACTGGCTTTCCTGCTATTCTTTGGGACACCAGGAATGTCAGAAGACATGGAGCTATGTGCCCCCGGACAAGAGCATGGCATCAGCAGCCCCTTCAGTTATAAGCTGGAAAGTAGGTACCACCAGTTTATCTACTTGCCCTGGACACATTTTGCACAAATGCAAGAAGTTCCAGACAAAGGTTTTCTCTTTCATATATTTACACATGTTCAAAATGATATTCACAGCATCTTCTTCACTCTCCACCCTTCTCACCCTTGTCTCTGCCTTGAGACACCGGCCTGTATAGGTTTGGGTTTCATCTGTGGACTCCCTTGCCCTTTGACTACAGCCTGGTTCTGCCAGTTAGGGATCCCTGACAGGAGATAAGACGGAGGAAGGCAGAGAAGGAGCTGGGGAATTCATGCCTCTGGTTCCTTCCCTGCAGGGAAGCCTTGCGGTAATCTCTGTGTGATTCTCTCCTTCCAGGTTCCAGTAACTGATCCCTCCCATGTCTTTTGGAGCTCAGGAGTTGTAACTGAATCCAGTGGTACTGCACTGTCTTTTATGGATTCCTTATATACTGCCCATAGCTTTGCAAATAGTCACATTGGTCTAATGTGAGCAGTCCGTTAATTTTCTGCCGGGATACTAAGTGGTGTGGTCCCTCCTATCTCTCCTTCCTGCCTAGAATGCCTTTGAACCCCATCCTACCTCCCCTGTCCCAAGGATGGTCTACCCTAAACCACACTCACATAACCACAAGATTCACCTCCATGTCCAGCAGAGAGAGGTGGTAGGAATAAGACTGACTGGGGAGTGGGGACAGGGAAAGGCAAGGCTCAGCATGGCCTCTGATGACCCTGTAGCTTCTAGGTACATGAAGGTTAGAGTTAAAGAAGGCTGCTCTGAGCCAGGTCAGAAGGTGCTCAATTAGAGGAAGCATAGGTTGGGCTCGGAAAACCTAAGAATGGTGGATTTCTGGAGCAGGGCAAGAGCCAAGACTGGGTAGGAAGAAGATTCAGAAGTGTGTGAGGAAGGTCAGAGTCTCTTGCCCGGGTCTGAGGGAGCACAGGCTGGGTGGTTGTCTGGAGGCACTGGGTTGATAGGAGATGGGGGTGGGGGGTGGAGGGGTGGGGTAGGTGGGGAGGAGGGGAGGTGGGGGGCGGGGCAGGGAGGCCGGGGGGATCAAATAAGAAGCAAAGTAATGGTCAAATAGGACAGATAGGAATTTAAATCATAGACAACGAGAATTGCAAGGGGATTTAGAAATCATATGTTTAAATCACTTCTTTTTAGATGAGTACTATTAGACTACAGAGCAAGGACAAACACCCAGAACTTCTCACTTCTAAACCAGTAGTTCACCCATGAAACCCATGCCTCCTGAGAACATGTTGATACTACACTTTTCATTTTTTAATCAGGGATGAAGGGGCTTCCCTGGTGGCACAGTGATTAAGAATCCACCTGCCAATGCAGGGGACACAGGTTCGAGCCCTGGTCTGGGAAGATCCCACATGCCGTGGAGCAACTAAGCCCGCGAGCCACAACTACTGAAGCCCGCAGGCCTAGAGCCCGTGCTCGGCAACAGGAGAAGCCACTGCAGTGAGAACTCCGCTCACCGGAACAAAGGGCAGCCCCCGCTCAACGCAACTAGAGAAAAGCCCGCGCACAGCAACGAAGACCCAACACAGCCAAAAATAAATAAATAAAATAAATAAATTTTAAAAATTAAAAAAAAAAATCAGGGATGAAAACAAAATGCCATGACCTTGAAATTTTGACTTCAAGTACATTTTGAACTTGTCACCCAGAAAAAAAAAATTAGACATAGTAGAAATAATCCATGCAGAATCAAACGAATAATAGCTAAAACTATATATGTTAAATTTGATATTGACAAAAAAATGAAGAATCTCATTGTGTTGGTGATGCTCAAAAGTACAAGAATTGACGCAGTTAAAATTATACTTTATAGAAATAACACAAAATAAAACTGACAAAGGCAAAAACTACATACAGCAAAATTTGTTATTGACTTTAAACATTGATTAAAGAATCAAATCTTGTCAAAAAACTACACCTGCAAAACCTGACCCAGGAAAATTGGATTTGGTTGAAAATGATCACAAAAGAAAATTCAAAATTGCTGAAGCTGAAGTTTGAAAAATTTAATATGGACACAAAAATGTGATAATTGGATTAAATCTAAATTATTTCAGTAAAATAAAAAATTATTTAAACAGTAAGAAATTTTATCAAGGAACTCAATTAATTTAAAGGAGCTGTCTCCAAAAATAATTTCTTGATGATATTCTCAGCAATGATGGAATAATTCTGATGAAAATATTTGTATTCATTCAATAAAAATGTCCTCAAGGTCAAAACAACTGAGAGGGAAATATCTATGTGGGATTTCTCAGGCAGCCTCCACTCCTGGGAACTCCAGCTTGAAAACTTTATAGTCTTTGAGGAGATTTAGAATCTCATTCTAGGGTCCTAACATTTTTCCCCACATCAAAATGACATGTACTTGGCAGTGATCTCGGCTGGTTGCTAAAATCAAAGTTTACCAGAAGGCATGAAGGTTCCCAGATACCCTCACCATTCCAAGGGGAATCTGCACTTTAAAATCAACCTACATATACCTCACATTCATTGGATGTTTATTATCAAAAAACCCAGAAAATAACAAGTGTTGGCAGTGATATGGAGAAACTGAAACCTTTGAGCACTGTGTAACCGCTATGAAAACAGTATGGTGGTTAGCTCAGAAAATTAAAAATAGAAATAGGGGCTTCCCTGGTGGCGCAGTGGTTGAGAATCTGCCTGCCGATGCAGGGGACACGGGTTCGTGCCCCGGTCCGGGAAGATCCCACATGCCGCGGAGCGGCTGGGCCCGTGAGCCATGGCCGCTGAGCCTGCGCGTCCCGAGCCTGTGCTCCGCAAAGGGAGAGGCCACAACAGTGAGAGGCCCGCGTACAGCAAAAAAAAAAAAAAAGAAAATAGAAATAGTATGTGATTAAGCAATTCTGCCTCTGGGCATGCATCCAGAAGACTTGAAAGCAGGGTCCTGAAGAGATATTTGCACACTCATATTCATAGAAGTTCACGGTAGCCAAGAGGTAGGGGCAACCCAAGTGCCCATGAACGGATAAGTGAATAAGCAAACTGTAGTGTATACATACAATGGAATATGATTCAGCCTTAGAAGAGAAGGAAGTCCTGTCACAGGCTACAACATAGATGAACCTGGTGGACATGATGCTAAAAGAACAAACACTATATGATTCCATTTATATGAGGTATTTAAAGTAGTCAAACTCATAGAAGCAAGAAGTAGAATGTTCTTTGTTAGAGTATGAGGGAAAAGGGGGGAAGGAGAGTTGCTGTTTAATGACTATAGAGTTTCAGTTTTGGAGGATGAAAAAGCTCTGTTGCACTTAAGACTACTACACTGTACACTTTAAAATGGTTACAATGGTAAATTTTGTGTTATGTGTTTTTCACCACAATTAAAAATTTAAAAAGGAGGGCTTCCCTGGTGGCGCAGTGGTTGAGAATCCGCCTGCCGATGCAGGGGACACGGGTTCGTGCCCCGGTCCGGGAAGATCCCACATGCCGCTGAGCGGCTGGGCCCGTGAGCCATGGCCGCTGAGCCTGCGCGTCCGGAGCCTGTGCTCCGCAAAGGGAGAGGCCACAACAGTGAGAGGCCCGCGTATAGCAAAAAAAAAAAAAATTTAAAAAGGAAATCAATCTACTCGGATTTTAATGGGTAGAATTTACACAGTGTAAGGAAGTTGGGGCAACAGCCTACAAAAGTTCTCCACTCTACTCAATACTCTGTAATGACCTACATGGGAAAAGAACCTAAAAAAAAAAAGAGTGGATATGTGTATATGTATAACTGATTCACTTTGCTATACACCTGAAACTAACACAACATTGTAAATTAACTATACTCCAATAAATTTTTTTTTTTAAGTGCTTCTCCAACATTTCCCTGACGTTCTCCTCAGGGTGGACAAAGGTAAATCCAGTTGGTCTGAAGGCCACAGCTTCGAGCAGAAACTTCTCTAAAGCCTTGTATTTTGCCTCTAAAATCTCTAAAATACATGCAAAATATGCCTACCACTTCATACTAGATCAAGATTATTTTTACATAGGAATAACATTTTTACTTACCATTGAGAGGACAAGTTCATGTTTCTTTGAGTGCAATTCCATGCTGGGATCATAGATAGGAGTTCTGGCTTTTATTCAAGTTAGTGCAACAATAAAGAAAATTAAACCAACATGGAAAAGTAGGCTTATACTGATTCGTATATTACAAAACCTTAAAGATTGTAAAAATGTAAAACTTTTCTCCTCCCAAATTATCTGTAATAATGACACCCCAAGAAGATTCACTATATGTATCCTGTAGTGTCGCACTATGCCCCAAACCACATACTCCTAAGGGCATAGATATCCTAGTTGAGAAGACTATGCCAACGTTTGAAGCCATACCATATGGTCAGAGCCACCAGGCTTCAGAACTTAGTGCCTTCATGAAAGAGAAAATTCCCCTTTCCCACACCCTTCTCTCAAAGCTGGGGTGCCTGAAGAAAGAATTTCTGGAGTCATTATGCTAGAAAGAGAACCAGGAAATTAAATTTTTGCCACTGGTCATGTTTAGTACTGGAACAAACACTGAACCTTCGGGCACCCTCCGCACCTTTGTCTTCCTGGAAAACTCCTAGCTGTACCTCAAAACTCAGTTTGGGCATCACTTCCAGGTGAAGGTTTTGCTGAGTCCACCTGTACAGCCAGCCACACTTCCTCACTGCTGCCCTTGGACCGCTTTGGTACTGCAGGATTTAAGATTTTTTCTGTTGCCAGAATCAGTCTTGGCTGACCTCAGGCAATGTGGGTGATTGTAAGGACACTTCAGGCAGTAAGGAAGCATGGGCATCCGTATCAGCTGTTACACAGCCCAGCTCCGTGGAGCCCTGGAATGTCGTTAAGGAAGTAACAGTAAAAACAGACTCCCCTTCCTTACTCCTGTGACTATGCCAGACTTCCAATTCAGCTTCTCTCTTTCTCTAACTCTCTGCTTTTGCTTCTTACTAGTTCAGTTTTTTTTTTAATTTTATGTGTTTTTTGGCTGCATTGGGTCTTCGTTGCTGCACACAGGCTTTCTCTAGTTGCAGCGAGTGGGGGCTACTTTTCGTTGTAGTGCGCGGGCTTCTCATTGCAGTGGCTTCTCTTGTTGCGGAACACGGGCTCTAGGTGGGCGGGCTTCAGTAATTGTGGCACACGGGCTTAGTTGCTCCATGCATGTGGGATCTTCCCAGACCAGGGCTCGAACCCGTGTCCCCTGCGTTGGCAGGTGGATTCTTAACCACCGGGCCACCAGGGAAGTCCCACTAGCTCAATTTTTACCTCCAGTTTTATTTCTTCCTAATTCTATAGCTTTCTGAGTTTCTCACACTGGAAACTGCCTATAAGAGATTATCGGTTGGGCCAGTGAGTTGTCTCCCCTGTTGGCCAAAATTATATTAGGCGTCCTCAGAGCTTAAAGGCAAAATCAGAGACGCTTACTTTGGCTAAGTTACAGATTTCTGATGAGTTCAATCATGGCCTAGTAACAGGGTTGCAAGATGGAAAGCACGACAACGTATGAACATTGAACCGCCATTGCTACTTTGCTCGGAAGGCAATTTGTACATACTTCCATTATTACATCTATCATAATGTAGTCTAATAATTTCTCCACATGCCCAGTCCCCTACAAACTGTAACCCTGAGGCCAGTCAGCATCTCCTATGTTTGTACCTCCAGCCTGTAGCACAGTACCCAACATATGGTAGACTCTCTGTAAAAGTCTGTTGAAGTTAATTGAAATACAGATGAAATCAGAAAATCTGAATTCAAATTCCAATTTTGTCATTTCATAGTTCTGTGAACTAGGACAAATTATTTAATCTTTGAGAACCTCCCTTTCCTCTTATGTTAAAAGGCACAGTTGTGATAAATATTATATGAAAATTGGACATACTTAGCACAGGGCCTGGCCCACAGCTGCTCTGTGTGTGTATATATGTATACATAAATATAATTAGTTTAAATTAGTATATAAATTTAAAATATATAAAATATTTTATATATATTCAATATATAAAATATTTATATATATATTAAACTCTATGTGTTTATATACCACTGCCATGTATTGTAATTATGTCCAAATATGTCTTCTGTCTGAATCAGAGGGTGAGTTTTAAGGACAAGATCTGTTTCTCACTAACCTTTGCACCTCCAGCTCACCCCAAATCTCTGCACACAGTAGATATTTAATATAAATAAATGGGGAGGGGAGCAACAGATTTAGAAACTGCATGTCCTTTAACTCTCCATATCTTAACATTGTTCAAGAATTAAAAAACAAGCAGGAAATATGAAGCATCACAAATAAATTATGGTCAAACTTAGTTTCAATAACTCTGGGTGCCTAGCAATCTTCTAAGAGCCCAATGAAAACAAGGTTGAGTATGTTCCAGTTTTACAGTGTGTGTCTCCACCTACTGTATTTACTGGAAAGCAGCTGAAGCATTTCTTCTAATACTGCAGTGAGTTTTTCAAGATGTGTCCTTGGACAACCTAAGCTCTGCATTGGACGCATGTATACATACGTGTCTGAAAGCACCACTAGAGGGCAGGCTAACGCTTAGTCCAGATGCAAAGCTGAGACTGGGCAACTGAGTCCTGAGGAAAAAAAGGAACGCACCACAGGCTTTTTCGGTTTGTTTCTAAATGGAAAAATACATGTGGGCATGTCCAGATTTGTATTTCATGTTCCCTTAATTAGTTATGTGATCTTTTGGATCACCTTTCCTGTAGTTTATTTCCTCCTTCAAGTTCTTCTTCTTTTGATTGTAACAAATCAACCTTCTATTTTTTTTTTAGAGGCTTAACCTACAAAAATAAATCAAGATGAGGTAACACAAGTAAACACTGCGTAACTTAGTTGGTGAAGGTTGGGAAGCTGAGGTTTCATTTGGGTTTATTTTAAAAATAAAGGCTTTTTCCCATAAAAGGGGAAATCGACAGTAATACAATCATAGTAGGGGACTTTAACACCCCACTTTCACCAATGGACAGATCATCCAAAATGAAAATAAATAAGGAAACACAAGCTTTAAACGATACATTACAGAAGATGGACTTAATTGATATTTATAGGACATTCAATCCAAAAACAACAGAATACACATTTTTCTCAAGTGCTCGTGGAACATTCTCCAGGATAGATCATATCTTGGGTCACAAATCTAGCCTTGGTAAATTTAAGAAAATTGAAATCATATCAAGTATTTTTTCCGACCACAATGCTATGAGACTAGATATCAATTACAGGAAAAGATCTGTAAAAAATACAAACACATGGAGGCTAAACAATACACTACTTAATAACGAAGTGATCACTGAAGAAATCAAAGAGGAAATCAAAAAATACTTAGAAACAAATGACAATGGAGACACGACGACCCAAAACCTATGGGACACAGCAAAAGCAGTTCTAAGAGGCAAGTT
>NC_041221.1:65859037-65889975 GCF_002837175.3 Physeter macrocephalus
GAAATTGAGTTATTTGTAGTGAGGTGGATGGACGTAGAGTCTGTCAAACAGAGTGAAGTAAGTCAGAAGGAGAAAAAGAAATACCGTATGCTAACACATATATATGGAATGTAAGAGAAAAAAAAGGTCATAAAGAACCTAGGGGCAAGATGGGAATAAAGACACAGACCTACTAGAGAATGGACTTGAGGATATGGGGAGGGGGAAAGGTAAGTTGTGACAAAGTGAGAGAGTGGCATGTACATATATACACTATCAAACGTAAAATAGATAGCTAGTGGGAAGCAGCCGCATAGCACAGGGAGATCAGCTTGGTGCTTTGTGACCACCTAAAGGGGTGGGATAGGGAGGGTGGGAGGGAGGGAGACGCAAGAGGGAAGAGATATGGGAACATATGTATATGTATAACTGATTCACTTTGTTGTGAATCAGAAACTAACACACCATTGTAAAACAGTTATACTCCAATAAAAATGTTCTAAAAAAATTTAAAAAATAAAAATAAAGGCTTTTTTAAGGTTTGATTTACCTAAGTTTTCATATTTTGTCAGCTTGGCAAGATGGAAAAGGGGAAGGGGATTTGCAGAAAGAAGAAAACCAAGAGAAGCTAAATGTGTGTGTTTGTGTGTGTGCGTGCACGCGTGCACGCGCACAGCTGAGGGGCACCTTTATAAGGATGGAGGAAGGACAGGACAAGCACATATTGAGGGGCTGGTTGGTGCCAGAAAGCACACTGTCCTGTAAGCACTATTGGGCCACCACAAGTAGTCCTGGGCTTTAGCGCCAGCTGGACAGCTACCCCTTTATGTAGACTTAGAACAGTTACTCTACTCACACCTCAGTTGCCTTGTCTAGAATGTAAGAAATGTATACTAGATGATTTTCCAATTCAAATATGAGCGTAGGTTGAATGAGAGAAAATTGGGGTGGTGGTGAAAATGCAGGATGAATGTTTGTGGAGAATTCTGAGAATAATCATTAACCAGAAACAAGCAAACAAACCAACAAATAAACAATGAAGCTGGAGGCTCCTTGCAGCCAACCAGCGTATGGAAACAGTACTCCCACATAGAATTCCCTCTGGAATATTTCCTTCTCGTGTAGCCTGAGCTCTCAAACACGGGGTTGCCCTCTGTTCCACTCTCTGGAACATCCAGTGGGGAGAGGTACCTGAGCAGTGAAGCAAAGATACAGCATGGCATGGTGGGCTAGTCTTGGTTGGGGCTTTAGAGGAGAAATTTCCAACCCCAAATGACAAACTAATGAAACTCTTAATAAGAACTTACTCATGCCAAGTTAGAGCAATGGTTAAAAGAAATACACACCCCTGGGGATAGTACTGCTACCCTTCCAAGGCTGGTGTAAGTCTGCTGCCTAAGTTAAGTGTTGGCTTTTCATGATTTTTGGAAAACACCTCTATCTTTCTATTTTCTCTCCACAGTTGCAATTACTCTAATCTTATAGCACACTAATAAGCAGCTGGACAGGGGGTTTAGAGCTATTACTGCTCTCTGACATTGTAAGAGCAGGTTAATGACTATTTACAAGGTTTCAATTATTTTTTATCTTAATACTTCTGAAAGTTCTCTCCAGATAATCATTGGAGAAGAAGGAGTTTCCACCCCACTTGGTTATTCCCATAAAATCAGCTGTATTATAAATGTAAAAGATTGTTACTTTGACTATAAACAAATTTTTATGAAGAATTCAAAGTGCTGTGTGTACTTTAAATTTAACATCTGCAATTTCACATATCCACCACTAGGGGATGCTGCTAAACGCTTAACCTAATTCTCAGAGTCAATCACACAATGCAGATTTCTAGGCTTCACAGAATGAGAATTTTTGGAGTATGAGATTGGGAAATCTGTCTCCTTAATTAGTTTCTTGAGTGAATTTGAGACCAGCTAAGTTAGACAACAGTAATTAAATTCTTTTTAACTAGTATAAGTTCGCTGAACAGTTTCCACAAAAGAAAATCTTAGTTTAGAAAACTAAATCATCCTAGGGGACTTCCCTGGTGGTGGGAGCCCGGGTTCAATCCCTGGCCAGGGAACTAGATCCCACATGCAGGCTGCAACTAAGAGTTCGCATACCCCAACTAAGGAGCCCATGTGCCACAACTAAGACCCGGTGCAACCAAATAAATAAATAAAATAAAATAAATAAATAAATAGGTTCTCACAAAATGTTTTTAAAAAAAGAAAAGTAATCCTTGATTCAAAAGGAGAGTATGAGTATCCATATAAAGTGTATCCACGCCAACCACTCTTCACCACCTCTACTGACCACTGTCATCCCTTGGTTAGGCCATTGCAAAAGCCTCCTAACCAGTTTCCTTGCTCTGATTTCCCTGAAATCAACTTTCCTCATAGCAGCTAGAGTGATCTTTTAAAAAAATAAGTTCTGCCATCTTACTTGCCTGCTCAGAGCCTTCTAATTACTACCCACCACCTTCAGAATAAGATCCAAGTTTCTATCCATGGTCTACAAGGCCGCATGTGTACAGGCCCAACTGTCCCTTCAATATCGCGTCCGATACCACTGGCCACGGCCCTTGCTTCAAGCAAAGCTCAGGGCCTTTGAGCTTGCCTTTCCCTCTGCTCTTCCCCCAGATCTTCATGGCTGGATGCTTCATTTCTTTTAGGTGTCTGCTCAAATGTCACCTCTTCAGGGAGGCCTTTTCTCACCAGTACTGCCAATGGTGGCTGGGGGCCCAGGTGGGCACTGTGCTATCAGAAGGAGACAGATTATTATAGGCCCTTTTGTAGTCATAAAGCAGGAGCATAGTACATGTGTGCTGAATGAATTAATGGAAAAATGCAAGCTCAATCTAGGTGTAAACTGGGAAAATATTAAAATATTAAATCTAGGTACAGGACTTCCCTGGTGGCACAGTGGTTGAGAGTTCGCCTGCTGATGCAGGGGACGCGGGTTCGTGCCCCGGTCCGGGAGGATCCCGCGTGCCGCGGAGAGGCTGGGCCTGTGGGCCATGGCCGCTGAGCCCGTGCGTCCGGAGCCTGTGCTCCGCGACGGGAGAGGCCACAACAGTGAGAGGCCCGCGTATCGCAAAAAAAAAAAAAAAAAAAAAAAAAATCTAGGTACAAACCGGGACCCTCTTTTTATTATTGCAGTTATTCAATGGCTTTTTCACTAAGCTTTCTATGTGCGTACACTCAATTTTAACACAACCAGACCTTGTCTTGTTTCTTAGGAGTGATTTTCAATAGGGTTTGGGGGAGAGACATACCCTTCGAAACGTACTTCAGAATTTTCAAGAACCAAAGGATATATAAAGTTTAAACTGAATACTCAATACATTTCAAATTAGTATTTTCATTATTTCATTAATAATATCTTTACTATTAAGATAAACTAAAGAAAACAGATTTCAACATCTGCTGGCACTGTCCATCTGACCTCAGAACCTTAACACAGTCTCTTCCCTCTAGTGGACGATGTTTGGTGTATGGCCCTCCAGATCCACTCTCCACCCTTGTCTGCCCCGCTTAGGATGCTGACCTTCATGGATTGCATCATATGGATTTTCTTCGTCTCTGCCTTATTTGGGGTTTTGGCCAATGGGAGTCATCAGTAGCAGATAAGAGGATGAGAGAAAAGAGAGAGTGGGTTATTCATTCCCTGGCTCCCTCTCTGTGTATATGTTTTTCTGGACCAAAGGGCTCAGAGGAGTCAGGCAGCCTTCTGCCGAACTACAGTTCTCTCTGGGTTCTAGTAGCTGGCCCCTCCCTTTTCCTCTTTAGGCCTGGGTGGTAATAGGTCCCTGCAGTTGCTAGCTCTAGGGAGTTTCCCTTACTCCTGTCCATACCTTTGTAGAGTCCCTTCATTAATCTTTCCTCAGTCACTCCATTTGCATGAGCAGTCTGTCTACCATCAGACTCAGACTAATGGTCTGGGAGGGTTTTGCTGTTATTGTTGTCTTTTTTTAGTAATAAACACACCTAAGTAGCCCAAGTGACTACATTTCAGCCTTTTTCTCTCATTGTCTCATTCCCCTCATTTCCTGAACTGTTCTCATCAACAACTTTAGTAATATTGACCTGTGCCTCTGCTAAAACCAACACCCCAGAAAGTCTTAGCATTCAGCAGCTCTAAACAGAAAGGGTCCTGGCTTTTATTTTCTCCCAGAATACTTATATTTTAAACATAGAGAGCTTTAAAAAAGAATCAGCTACTAAAGATTTTTTAAAATGACTCTCCCACAACACCTGTCACCCTATTTATTCTCAACACCCCATAGCGATACCGCTTTAGGCAAGACTGGTTGTGTGAGCATTTAACCAACAAATATCAGCAACTGGGAAGACCATAAATAGCAGCAGAGAGGACAAATAGGATGACTCAGTAAGGCTTCTGAGTCAGCCTGGCAGGGACTCCCATAATTAAGAATCCTTCTTAATTATGGGGCACTAGACCCATTGTCTCTGAAGCCACCTCTGAGTCTCATCTAACCAGTATCAAACCAGTATCAGGCATCCAGTTTCCTTTGAAGATGTGCTAGATGTCCTTCTGGCTACCATTAGAAATTAAAGTGCCTGGGCTGAGAGGCCTCCTGCAAGCTAACAGTCTATGTCCTCAGCAATTAACCCCTTTCTGAGATCGGCAGCTGTTCATGCTATTGGCTGGTTCTAGTCCTGGCTTTGGCACTCTCAATTTGTGGGAACTCAAATATGTCACTTCACTTCAATGAATTTATCTCCTCTATGACGAAGGTAATAAAAGTTATGGAGCTACAGAGTTGTCATGAAGATTAAAATCAATTTTGCCAACTATATGACACTGTGGAAAAAGCAAAACTATAGGGACAGGAAAAGATCAGTGGTTGACAGGAGGTCAGGGATGACCAGGTGGAAAACAGATATTTTTAGGGCAGTGAAAGTATTCTGTACGATATTGTAATGGGAACACATGACCTCATATATCTGTCAGAGCCCGTAGAACTGTACGACACAAAGAGTGAACCCTAACATAAACTATGGTCTTTGTTTAATAATAATGTACCAATATTGGTTCATCAATTATAATAGACAGACTAATGCAAGATGTTAATAATAGGAGAAACTATGCATGGGGAGGGGATGGTTATACGGTAACCCTTTGTACTTTCTGGGAAATTTTTCTGTAAACCGAAAACAGCTCTAAAACAATGAAGTCTTACCATATGATCTTGCTCTTAAGTGGAATCTAGAAAAAAACTCAAACTTACAGATACAGAGAACAGATTAATGGTTGTCAGAGGCGGGGAGTAGGGTGTGGACCAAGTGGATGAAGGGGGTCAAAGGTACAAACTTCCAGCTATAAAATAAGTAAGTCATGGAGATGGAATGTACAGCCTGATGACTGTAGTTAATGATACTATATTGTATATTTGAAAGTTGCTGTGAGAGTAGATCTTAAAAGTTCTCATCAGAAGCAAAAAGAGTGTAACTATGTATGGTGATAGATGTTAATAAGACTTATTATGGTGATCATTTTGCAAAATATACAAATATCAAATCATTATGTTGTACACCTGAAACTAATATAATCTTATATGTCAATAAAATAAATAAATAAATAATTAAAACTTTAAAAATCTTTTAATGAAATAAAGTCTTTTTGTAACCAATTGGGAAAAGACATTTAAAAGTAAGCCCTTTATGGGACTTTCCTGGTGGTCCAGTGGTAAAGAATCCGTCCTGTAATGCAGGAGACGCAGGTTCGATCCCTGGTAGGGGAACTAAGATCCGACATGCCGCGGGGCAACTAAGCCCACGCGCCACAACTAGAGAGCTCGCATGCCGCAAACTACAGAGCCCACGCGCCCTGGAGCCCGCGTGTCAAAACTAGAGAGAGAAAACCCACGCACCACAACTAGAGAGAATGCGTACTGCAGCGAAGAGCATACATACCACAATGAAAAGATCCCGCGTGCCGCAACTAAGACCCGACGCAGCCAAAAGTAAACGTAAATAAATAAATAAAAGAATGCTCAAAGCAACTTAAAAAAAAAAACTAAGTCCTTTAAAACTCTAAAGAGCTATATTAACATAAGGCATAACACCGAAGCAATCTTCAAGAACTTAATTTTGAAAGTGTGTTCAGATGCTTGCTGAGAGTCTGTTCGGCATCATAGGGCAGGGCCCCAAGTCACTTCTTAATCACCTGTCTCCATGCCTACAGAGCTGGTCAAGGTGCAGCGGAGGGTGAAACACCTATGAGCTGTTTGCCTTCACTGGCGACTGGAAACATTTCTACAAAATCCAAGCCATGGTTCATCGATTCTGCTCAT
The DNA here is from genome assembly GCF_002837175.3 of Physeter macrocephalus. NCBI lineage: Eukaryota > Metazoa > Chordata > Mammalia > Artiodactyla > Physeteridae > Physeter > Physeter macrocephalus. The sequence goes on from NC_041221.1 coordinate 65,865,330, forward strand.
ATGCAGCTACTCCTGTGAGAATTCTCTGCATCAAACCCCTCTTTTATATTGCCCAGGAAATTTTAATATGAAATATCCTTCAGCATTTTTCCTTTTAATTTTCTGCCAGCCCACTCTCACTCTGCCCCATATTTAACAGTCATGTTTGATTAAGGCCACATTTTTCAGAAGTGAAAAGCTCTGAGAAGGTGTAGGTGGGGATTAAGTTCAATTAGGTTAGGAAGGAAAATCTTTCCTCCTTTTAAGCCAGAGAATGTCTAAAATAGACAAAGCTTCTTACAGTGTTTTGCTGTAGGGACTGGGGGGGCAGAAGGGCAGCTGTTGCTGGGGTCTTACAAACATTAGCTCTGATGCCCACAAAACCTTGTAAAGTGAGGGTTACAAACCGTAGAGGAGGAAGGCGCGTCAGCCCTCAGTCACAGAGCAACGATGGAACAAGGGTTCAAACTCAAGACAGAGGAAGCCACGCCAAGCGACTTGCTAGCTAATTTCAGCCACCTTATTCTTAGATAATAGTGGTCAATTCCATTACCTCTCCTGGATAATACATGCAGTCTCGACAAAAACCTTCAAAGCTTTGGACAAAGACCTTCAGTGTTCACCATGCTATGATTGTTGGAACTCTGTTCTAGGAGCTATTAATAGGTCTGCTGTGAAAAAAGAGGTTCCATGGTCGAATAACTGGGAAATGCTACACATGACAAACCCCTTTGCAAAGAGTGATAAAGCATATTCATATGGTAAAGGCTCTGGGCAGCCTGCAGCTAAGAAAAGTACTTATCTTAGTTTAACCCCATTTCCCAAATGTATTCCAGCATTGAGCACTTGTTAATATTTCCTTGAACACCAGCATGGGCGAAACTGGCTTTTTAAAAAAGTAACTAATGATGGAAGTTATAGGCACCCTGACATGATTCTGAAAGAGCCATTTTGGGAAAAGGATCTCACGTCAGTAGCTTTCCCACTTATCCGTATGTGAGGGTGGTGTACGCTCCACGTGGTGACAATGTCCTGTGGCCACGATCCCCCTACAACTTGATTTCAGTCCTGCTATTGCTATTAGATATTGAAAGTAGTCTCAGCCAAGGAGCGCTTATCCAGAGGTTCGCTCTAGATTCTGAGGTAATACTTACTATTGTCAATTGGAAGACAAGGAGAAACAGGTGTCTGAAGAGAGAATAAAACAGAGTCTGATGAGAGGGAATGGAGGAGAACAAGCTGTGAATTTGGCATCTCTTGCCTCCCTCCCACTCACTACCTGAATATGTAGACAGAGGCGTCTATGTATTTAGGGAACAGCATCCCTAATGAGTGGTACTTGAAATTTGAGCCACTTTGAATTCAAATAGGATACATCATGTTTGCACACAGAAGGAGGTAAAAGTAGACGAAAGGAAAGACTTCCTGACTACAGATAACTGTACATGGGGGTGGAAGCTTGGATCTTTGGAATCTAATAGCTGAGGTCACTTTTTAAAACCACTCCCAATTTCAGGGCACAGAATGTCTTAGTCATCCCAAAAGGTTTAGCTAAAGAATGTGACTAAAGCAAGAAAGCAGCCATTAGGTTTTTCAGAGGATGAGACTATGTCCTGCCTGGGGACATACATGCACGCATCTGCGCAGCGTGGGCCCTACAGCTGTCCACTCTCGGTGCGAGCCTCTGGGGAGTGGAGCCAGGAGGGAAGCCTGCTATGGGTCGAATGAGGTGCGGCTGCCCTGGAATGAGCCACTCCCTCAGGGAGTCTAAAAGAGGGTGAAGAATTTCTAAACCAACTAGAGACCAAACCCACCCAAGAATAGAAGTGGAGGGGACAAGGGCTTTCTGAGTTACTTCCATAGCAATCCAGATTAGAACGTTGTTTCTAAGGAGCCTTTGGTTTCCTTTGGGAGAGCTCTGGTTTCAAAGTGGCCTTTCTTGCACAAAGAGGCATTTTATAAAATTGGTTGAACGAGTGAATGTTAAGTTTGAATGCAGTGAAGAATATTAGGCAACGTCCCAGGCATGAGTTGCCACAGGAGGGAGAGACATCTCAGAAGCCAGAGGTGCCTCATGAGAACACTAGGTACTGAGGTGAGGACAGTGGCCACATAGGAAGGTCGTGTTGCACAGGGGCTATGAGCATGGGCTTTAAGCAAGATTGACTTGCATTAGAATCTCAACCTCACCGCTTACTACCTGTGTAGTCTTAGGCAAGTTAATGAACTTTGCTGAGTCTTAGTTTTCTTACTGTATAATGAAATTAAAACTCCCTAACTCACATGGGGATTAAATGCAATAATACATATAATATACTTAGCATTGTGCCTGACACATAGTAAGTGCTCAATATATTGTACTCATTTTAAGGGTCAAATTTCTCTCCAGGATTGGGCTAGGAGATTTGAGGAGAATAGATAAGCGGATAGGAGAAGAGATGAGGAGAGAGAGAAAGTTAAACTCTCCTATGACTTGATTAAATGTCCATGGAAAGAGACAATCTCAGCAGGGTTGCATCAGGTAAATTGAGTGGGTTCCCTGCCTATATTTGTGCCTGGGTGTTTATGGCCTCAGCAAGCATGTCATTAGGGACTTCCCTGGCAGTCCAGTGATTAAGAATCCGTGCTTCCACAGCAGGGAGTACGGGTTCAATCCCTGGTTGGGGAACTAAGATCGCGCATACCACTCAGTGCGGCTGGAAAAAAAAAAAAAGCATGACACTGAACTGATATGACCAGAAGGCTCTGGGGGAAATGGAAGAATGGGCTGTGTCTGAATTTGGGATGGGTGGTTTGCTTTGAAGGAATTGTTTGGGTTTTGGAGAGGAAGAGTGCCAAGCTGTGATTTTATTATGAAACTAGCATTTTAATTTCATTCTTTAATTTCCATTATAGTTTTAAATAAGCTCCGAAAGGTCTTCACTTTTTACACTATGTCCTTGGAAACAAGGTCAGAAAACAGAAAGTATTAAGCCAAGCCCCTCCCTCCACATGTCTATCACGCTGCTAGAAAGCCAGACTAGCAGTCCCTCTCCAAGCTTGGCTGTTCCTAATTACCCACTTCCCTTCGTCCCTGTGTGCCATTCAGACCCCCTACTTCAGCACTTTCAGTCTATAGGACAAAAAGCAAAAGCTCGAGGATATTTTTATAAAATACGATTATAAGATCAATGGGATGGTTTTGAATACATTTGCTTGCTAATGGGAATTTTTAAGAGAGGGAAATAAAAGAGAAATTAGTTCAAATTTCCCTGGACAGATGTTTTAAAGAAATCTGAGCTTTCCAAAATGCAACCAGAAATCTTTTCTATTCTGAGAAAGAAGCAAAATTGTTCTTAGTTAAATGTTTATTATCAGCAGTATATTAATTTTAGAGCAAATTTACACCACATTGAAGTTACATTTTCATGTACTATTAGTACATTTTATACATCATTAGGGTCCCTGGTATAATAGGCCCATTTTATAGAAACTAGAGAACAACTTTACTGTTTTTTTTATTGGTTTAGAAATTTACATTGTCATGTACTTTATTTAATAATATTTTGGGGTATTTGACCAAATATCCCTAGCCGAGGAATGCAATCTTTAATTACTACATTTTTCCCTTAGGAATAAACACTGCCACTGAGTATGTTATGATTCTGTTTCCAAAAATATGTGATGGCCAGAAGCTTGTTGGTCTCAGCCATGATGTCCCCACATGTTCAGGAGGGTCAAAACTAACTGCGTTACATCAGCTTTGTGTTGAAAATGTGCCACCAAAATCTGATACATGAGCAGGTTCCTAAGGCCAAAAAAAAAAAAGAAAGAAGAGTGTTTGCTTATGTATCTGTATAGAGTAGTGTCGGATTATAGATCAGGACAAACTAGGGGCCTGCCATATTGTTCAGAGGAAAATTGTGTGAAAAAATACTATTCTTGATAAATTAGGCCCCCAACATGATAACATATAGAAGAATTAGGGATCCTAGCATTATAAGAAATGGGGTGGAAAAGGCACAAAATAATGAGAAACCTCATTTAGTGTCAGAAGATTACCAGAGGACAATATTTGCTATCCTTGCTAGTTTAACCATACATGCTATTCTTCAATTCAGGATCATGGCATTTTTACATTCACTTTAGGGAGATCGCAGATCAAGAAACATTTACTTGTATATCCCCAAACGTTCAGATTTAGTAGGGAAAATCAAGTCTAAGCGTATATGATATACACTTAGATAATAGCTACCTGACTTCCTCCTTCAAGAAAATAAAGATTCCACAAAGACTGAGCTCTTGATGTGAGGACAACAGTGATTGTAAGCAGTTCTGTAATCTCTGAGGAAAAGGATTACTTCACTTTCTGAAGAGGAATTTATTTATTCAGCATGAATAACTATCTGCTGAATTTTAATTCTGTCCTTTCTCAAAAATAAGTTTGGGCTTTGCTTTTAAAAGCAAGCCCAGGAAATGACAGTCTGAGGGGGCCTGAAATAAGAAACCTTCTCAGACAGCTAGCAGGGACGTTCAATATTAATATTTGTTCTACAATTGATCTCATACACTTTGAGCCCTTGATCAGGGGTCTCTCTTAGGCTCTCTCTCAGCCCAAAATGCAGGAGGCCCCTCAAGTCTCAGCATGTGTTTGCCTCAAGCATGAAACTAACTCTCATCTTTTGACCAAAACAAAAGCCAAAGGTGAATTCTGAGGGATGACTCAGCATTGATTATGAGTTCCATGGAGAAACCCAGATGAACACAGGAAAAACAAATGGGTACAGCTGTGGGATGCTGACAAATTATTTTTTCTTTCTCATTTGTAAATTTTCTGTTATTGTCGTAATACATGCTTCATTCACAGGATGTATGACAATCCAGTAGGGTCACCACCTTTCCTGGGGACCTGTGTCTTAGTGCGGAGTTCCAGAGACCAGGCCGTTTATTGGAACTGCTACCAAAAGTGGTATCTTTTAAAAGTTGAGTTTTCCTAGAGATTTGTCTTCACTTCCATGATTTTCTTTTTTTTTTTTTAATTTTTAACATTTTTATTTATTTATTTATTTATCTATTTATTGCTGCATTGTGTCTTCTTTGCTGCGCACAGGCTTTCTCTGGTTGCGGCAAGCGAGGACTAGTCTTCATTGTGGTGCGCGGGCTTCTCATCGCGGTGGCTTCTCTTGTTGCAGAGCACGGGCTCTAGGCGGGTGGGCTTCAGTAGTTGTGGCACACAGGCTCAGTAGTTGTAGCCTGCGGGCACTAGAGCACAGGCTCAGTAGTTGTAGCGCACGAGCTTAGTTGCTCCGCGACATGTGGGATCTTCCTGGACGAGGGCTCGAACCCATGTTCCCTGCATTGGCAGGTGGATTCTTAACCATAGCACCACCAGGGAAGCCCTTCGATGATTTTCTTACATAATACATTCTCCTTTGGTAATCTCATCCATTCCACCTGTGCAATCTTATCCACAGTATCACTTATTAACTGTATTCAGTCAACACTTAAATTGCCAGATCCCACGAGCACCAATGCTATCTATCTAACCCCCTGATGGACATCTCCATTGCTTGTGTTATAGGCCACTCTCAGCAATGACTTCATCATCTCCCAAGGAACAGCACCTCCATCCAGCAAAGCACCTAAACCAGACACCTGAATATCATCTTTGATTTTCTCTCCCTCACGTCCAATCCATGACCCAGTCCCATCAATTCCACCCTCAATTTCTCTTGATCTAGTGCATTACTCTCCATCTCTATTGCCACCATCTTTGTCAAGGAAGGCACCATCAGTTCAAATCTGCATTAGGTCACAGGCTTCCTAATTGGACTTCCAAACATATTTTTTTTTTTTTTTTTTTTTTTTTTTTTTGCGGTACGCGGGCCTCTCACTGTTGTGGCCTCTCCCTCTGCGGAGCACAGGCTCCGGACGCGCAGGCTCAGCTGCCATGGCTCACGTGCCCAGCCGCTCCGCGGCATGTGGGATCCTCCCAGACCGGGGCGCGAACCCGGTTCCCCTGCATCGGCAGGCGGACGCACAACCACTGCGCCACCAGGGAAGCCCCCAAGCATATTTTAAAACTCAAATCTGATTTTTTTTCCCTTAACTTACTGCTCAAAATCTACTCCCCACTGCCCTCAGTCAACAGCCAAACTCTTGTGTGGCGTAAGAGGCATTGGTTATCCAGCCCCAATTTATTGCCACCTCATTCCTTGTACTCTGTAACCTAGCCGTTCAAGTTACTTGAAATTCTATGTTCTCTCTTGCCACCACAGCTTTCTGCCATGTTTTTGCCTCAGTCTAGAATGCCTGCCTCCTCTATTCCCTAAATCCAAGTCCCTGAATTTGGTTAAATCTGTGTACTTTCGGGTCTCAATTTAGATGTCACCTCTTTGGAGGAAACCTCTTTCCCCTCCACACTGATTAGGTGACCCACAGTTTTACATGGTGCTCACATCAGAGCACTTAAAGCCACTGTGTTTCAACTGCCCATTTACCTCTCCCCCTACCCCACCATTAGATTATAAACTCCTTGAAGACAATGATTTAGTCTCATTCACAATTATAACCTAGCACCTAGCTCAATGCCTGATACATGGTGAATGTTCAATTATTGAATAAAAAATTTATTTCTCTCATAATTTTTCTTAGGTTTTGTCAGTTATGATTGAAAGTTAAAAGACAACATGAAGGAACAAGTAGCAAATAAATAAAAAGCTTAGATGTATGAGACTTGCCTGCATCCATATCATAAAGTCATATTTTCTACAAAGATAATCATTTTTCCTATCATATGTGAGGGAAATAAATATACAAATGCTTGATAGTGTTAGAATAGGAGAACCTCGACTTTCAGGTAGACAACACCTGAAGAAGTTTGATATCATCTACTTTAAAGTACATCACATTCCTGGGCTTCTCGGACACTCAGGATTCTTCTTCATTAGTTACTCTCTCATTGCAAGTGCCAGAAACCCAGCTCAATTAACTTAAACCAAAGTGGGGGGAGAAGAGGAGGAGATTAGTTCATGGAGTCCAAGGAAGGATTGAATAAATGACCAACACACAGAAAGGAAAGCTATGCAGTTAAGCCTCAGAGGGGATTTTTGAATCCCATTCAACATATTTGAATGTTTAAGCATTTTTTATTACAGTCAGGGCTATCTAATAATACCTATACTTTTATGATTTTCATTTCCATTTGACCTGACAGTCCTGTGAAGTAGGTAAAGCAGATATTATCTTTTATAGAAATTAATTTGGAAACGTGTATTTTTAAAGCTGTAGAGTATCTGGTGACCAGCCCTCTCATTTTCGGATGAGGAAATAAAGCTTCCGAGCATTGAAGGCTCTTGTATTCTCTGTCAGCTAGTACATGACAGAACTGGAGTTAACACTCACATTTTCTGATTCCAGGTCTTGTGCTCTTTCTACCGTACTAAGTTGCCTCTTCTAACAACTACGCAGCCTAACAAGATATGATTTCAGATAGGCATGTGTAGACAAACAAAGCAGGAATGTAAGGTTGCATATGAGGAGGTCTAAAATGACCAAATCAATTGAAATGATGTAATAAAAAGTGAATTTTTTGGAATGGGGATTGATGAGAAATAATAGGGTTTCTCAGCCTTAGACACATCAGCTGAGCTCTGGAGACCAAGGCCTGTGGGAACAGGGGAGATACGTGGTTACCACTTGACGGCAGGTAGGACTGTGGTCAGCATAGGCAGAGGTCAATGCATGGCCAACTTGACGAAAACCTGAGTCACAAATCTGGCCTAAACGGAATCAAGAAACAGACCAATGCCCAAGGTAGGCACCATTAGGAAGACCTAAAAAAAACTAGAAATAAGACGTGCTACGTGATTTCTTCAAAAAAAAAATCAGGAGGAAAAGGTGAAAAGTTAAAAGGATGCTGGTGATGGCTGTACAATAATGTGAATGTACTTAATGTCACTGAACTGTACACTTAAAAATGGTTAAAATTGCAAATTGTATTGTATGTATATTTTACCACAGTTTTTGAAAAATCATGAGGTAACTCAGGTTGACTTAGTTCTCTCTACCGCAGAGGCAGATCCTTCTGGGTCAAAAAGAGTCCAAATCTGTTAAAGCAGTGGTTGGGATGAAAGAGGGGAAATATACCCTCCTAAGGGGACATTTTGTAATTTTGTGGATGTTTTTAAGTCACACAATGAATAGGGTATAACTGGCCAGGGTCCTGGGATTAGCGATATCCAACAATCTGTGAGTCAGTCATGCAAACAAAGAGCTGTCCATATCAGCGATGAGCTTTGAATGTCCTTCCTAGGTGAAAAACCTGTTTACAAAGATCTGAGCCTAAAACATAACTTTATTTTACACATAAAACACAGAATATTTTTGAATAGTTTCAAATGCACTGTATTTTCTAGGAATGTAACTACCACATAAATGCAAGGAAGATTGGATATTGTCTCACTCATAACTTCACTCAGAGTTATTTATCATTTAAAAAAATCACTTCACCAATGATGATGCCACGTGTGGTATTTGAATCATTAATACAACATTTCAGTATCAGTCTGCATTTGTAGCTGTCACAGTCACAGTGATTCTATAAGCGCCAGCATCTGGCTACAGTGCATGTTTCTTTATTATAAATTACATTCTTTGATTTCTCCTTTATGTTATACTTAGGCCACCATCCTGTAAAATTATGTGTGGGATTAGCTTATATTATCTATTCATTTTATTATAGAGTAAAAGATATTTGCAATAGAAAATGGGTGCTGAGACTGGTGAGATGTATCTACATCTGGCCAAGATGTCTTGGCATTCAAAAGCATGAGTGATTTTCCAAACACTTTGGGGGAACCTGCTGTCTGAACAGAGACTACCACTTTATCATTGGCCTCCCATATCCCTTTTGTGCTGGATCAAGAATCTAGCCTTGCTCAGACAAGCCAGAAATATCTCTTCCAGTAGTGTGCAACATCTTCATTGGGGAAGAGGAATTTCGGGTATTTGACTACTAGAGGCCTGACGAGGGTACCTAGCACAGAGTGTAGTTAGTAAGAATTCTCAGGAAGAGGACAATGATCAGCCAAAAAGAGTATACAATATGTTGTCTGGCCCCAAGGATTGCTTCTAAATTAAGCAAAAACGTTAAAAGATGTATGCAAAAGATTCATTGTACACTATCGAAAGGAAGTTGAACTTAACTACGTTCGCAATTATTCACAAGGTTGATCAGCTCCTAGATCATTTTGAAGAGTTGATCACATTTTTTATGCTCCTTGGGGAAACATTGAGAAAATCATTAAAGCAAAGGATTCTCATTGGGAAACATGGTCTCTGTCCTCACTGAAAACAGAGGGTGATTCAACTCACAGATAGTTTCCACACTTCCTTTTTAATGGCCATACCAATTTCCTTTATAATTATTTTCCTCTGATACATATTTACATCAGTTTATTTTCCTTCATGACATTTAATTCACTTGAGAATTAAAGAGGACATTATATATTTCTTTCAGAGCACTTTAAAAACAACTCTTCTTTGTACAACCATTTTATAAAAGCAAAGCATGCCCAAACTTGAACGTGTATACACCAAAATGTTACAAGTCATTCTCAGATTGTATTTGGGTAACAGCAATAATTTTTTGTGCGTGTCTGTCTGTATTTTCTAAATTTTCTGCATATATATCTCTTTTGCAATAAAAAAATAAGCCTTATCAAAATAAATAAATACATTTAACTTTTGTTGACAACCAATATTTTCTCTGGGGCTCTCGTATTTTTTTCTAAGGCAACAATAAACTAAGCAACTAGAATAGGAAGGTAAAAAAAGCTAAGCTCATTTTCTTTAATAGTTATTCTTGGCCATCATTATCCAAGCTCATCACTCCCAAATTCCAAACTATTCTCCAGGATCCCTTTCTCATGAATGGTATCACCCAGCTAGCTGCTCAAGTGAGAATTTTTTTCCTTTACCGCCAGATCCACATGCCCACTTCTGTCTAATGGTTTCTCCCTAATAGCTCCCAATCTAACCCTCTCCTGCCCCATTCCTATCATCTTCTGGCCCCACGACTGCAGCAAGCCTTCTAATTCCCCTCCCCACCTCCAGTCTTGTCCTGACCCAGACTTGCCCACATTGCTGTCCTAGTGAGCTTTTTAAAATTCTGGGCTGGTCGTAGCATTCCCTGCTTATACTCCTTCCTATGCTTCCACAACCTTCAGGTAAAGGGATAAACAAAGCCCTTCAGATTTGGTGCTTACTTATCCTTCCAGCCCCATCTCTCACCACTCTTCTATTAAGAATCTTCCTACCATAATGAGCTATTACTATCCTTCCAACATGCAATGCTCTCTCACACCCCTCTTCCTTTGGGCACCTGGATTCTTCTGCTTGGTCCACCCTTCCCAGTCCCCTCACTGACTTACTCTTCAGTCCTTCAAAATGCATGACCATCCTTTACTACCCTGTGAAGCACCTTCTGGCCACAAGCTCTATGCAGGGGAGCTAAACCACAAGTTCATCTTTTGTAATAGAAATCACAGACTCTAGAGTGAAACAAGCCTGGTTCTGTTCTGCCACTGCCTGTCAAGACTGTGATTTGGGCAAGGTATTTTAAACACCAAGGCTTAGCTTCCTCATTAATAAATGAGGATAAAATTACAATCTTGTAAGGCTGTTCTGAGATCAAATGTGACAGTGTATATAAAGGGCAAATAAGCTCATCCCACGTTTTATCTGAGTTTCTTTATATTCTGCTGTGTGTATTTCATAAGCGAATCATCTTACTTCCTTTTTTAGGATGCAGCAGGATGGATATAAATAAATGGATACACAATTGTAAAACTCCTGCTCACCCTTCAGAACTCAGATTGTGTTACCTCCTCCAGGAAGTCTTCCTTAACCACCTTCACCCTCTCTGCCTGAGTCTCATTTAGATGATCTCCTGTATACTCACGTATCATCTCTGCACAACTCTATAATCACAGGGCAAAACAATGACTTGCTGTCTTGGCTACCTTTTCCATTCTCTTTCCTTAAGGGAAAAGATAGCGTCTTACTTTACTTGGTATCAGCAGATCCAGAGCAGTGCCTGACACATACCAAGCTCTCAACAAATGCTTGTTGAAGAAATGAATAAATGGCTAGTCACAACTCATGCCTCTTACAACCCAATTAATTCCCTTTAGACACTTCCATAGGTAATATCCTGGGACAGTTCTGAAATTTTTGAAAATCTTTGAAGGGTCTCCAGCCCTCCTACCAGGGGAAGATGTGTTTCACATTGACACCTATGCTCTTTTCATGCCATTCACCCAAAGAAGGCCTACTTCTCCTTGCCACTGTGGCTGTGATTTTGGTGTCACTGAAAACCTTTCCCCTTCCATAAATCCTTTTTCAAATTCTTCCAGTTCATTGTGATCTTTCATCCTTCGAATTCCTTTAACATCTAGCGTCTATAACCATTAATCCAACAATCAACATGTACTGCTAAGCACCTCTTTTATATTGCTGAACTCAACTGTTATTTTCCTTCAGTATTATAGTTTAACTTTCTTAAGTTTATTTCTTGTTCTGCCAACAAGGAGAGTATATTCCTTGAAGTAGCTGCCAAATCTTGCTCATTGTGGCTTTTCCTGCAGTGTTTTGCATGTGTGTGCTCACAGATGTTTTTTAATCGATGTGAAGACAGGAGACTCCATTTAAGGAGCTATAGTCTCTGTTTGCCAGTTCCCACTTACCCCCAACTCCCTGACTCCCTCAATCCATCCTCTGCCTTTTTCTGCCCTTTCTCTGAGGGAAGCTAACACCTTCCAACTTTCTCACCAGGGCTCCTTTGCCTTTTGGCTTCCATTTGTTTTCAGCCAATAGAAGGCACAGTCAGGAGACCAATGATAGGAGGACAGGGTGGTAAGGAATTTCTTTGCTTTCTTGGCCAGTTCTATAGTGTTTGTGTCCTTCTAAGACCATGGCTTCTCTAGGGCTGACCCTCTTCTAAGGCTCTACCTCTCACATGGGCTCCCATAACATCATTTCCACCCTTTGTTTCAGGCCTGATACCTTAACATCCTTTCTTGATTCCCTTAACTTTGACCACACTTCAGTAAATAATCCCTTCATTGAGATCTCTTCAAACTCCTAGTGTTTTGTTTCTTGCATAGGAGATTTCGGTATAGTTGGGGTAAGACTGTGGTAACCTTGTAAGTTATCATCCAAACCAGGACACTTTTGAGAGTGAAAGGGGCACTATTAATAATTATACCATGGCAACAGGTATAAATCAGAGCTGCCTCAGGCCACCTGGAATGAATGGAGATCCTAGGTAAATCAGACATGTAAAAAGAGAACTGTTATAATGAAGAGATAAAACATTTCTAAAAGAGATATTATTACAGGATAGCATAAGATAAGTGCCAAAGGGTGGAACAGACTTTCAGTGCTACAGCCATTCCAAGAAAAGAGAGATCATTTCTCCAGGGGAAGACATCTGAGCTCAGTGTGGTGCTCAGCACTCCTTCTCCAGCTAAATGAAGTCACGCAGTCCATGTGTGCTTGGCCAGTTTTGTAGGTTTTCTCCAAGAAATTTCATTCCCAGTTTAGACCCACCTCCTTCCCCCACACATACCCAGCATAACTCTCACCATTTCTTTTTGTTGCTCAGCTCTGGGTTTTTAGGGAAAGCAGATAATTTAAATTTTAGTCAATTATTCCTTTTTTAAAAACATCAAATGCTTTCCTGATTCAGCTATAAATCACACATGCTATTTTTGATTCTTTAAAAATCATCTTTTAGCTTCATTTTGCAAAGATATCTGAGAAGTGATTTGTAAGCTTTACTTGCAAACTCAAGCATTCTTACTAAAAATAACATAAAGCCTAATAAGTAACCAAGGAATGTTTTTAATGTCTGTGTGTATATTTTGCCTCTCTAAACAAAGGATTGGACAATTAACAAATACTCTAAAGCCTTATCACCCTCAGCAAAGGGCATCCACACTCATTGTTCCCCCAATTCTAGCTGATTCAAAGCCACTTGGCAAGGAAGTGTTTCTAATCCTCATGTTGCTAGTAGAAGCAAGTTGCTATGAGCCCCAGTGTGTGACTTCAGGCTCGCCAAATCACTGCTTTGTTAGGCATTTCATACTAATGAGAATAGTTCATAAAAACACTCATACCCCTACCCAGGAGCAGACAGGACCATGCAGGTTAGTAGCAAGAGTTTCTTTTCTCCTACTTCCCAACCAGCACAGGCTGGTTGGAATTAGACTGGTGAAAAATGGGGCTTGGAGAGATCCCTCCTGAGAGATTCAGAAAGGGTCCTACAAGACCAAGACAAACAGGAGAGGAAAGCAGTAACTGGAGATAAAGAACAGGCGCAGACTTTTGAAGGAAATGGTATATATCGATGCAGATGGGTGGGAGTAAAAAGGGAAAGTCACTGAAGAGATGTAAGAGATAGAATAGTCACATGGCAGCTTCTCATTCCACGCTGGTAAGCCATTAAGATCTGAAGGGAGCAGTGCCCAGAGAGCAATTTTAGCAGGATACAAGGTTCAGGCATGAGACAAGAAAATGCTGCAGTGTGCCTTCGATAGCAGAAAACTTAGAACTGACCTAAGTGGTTTTACAGATTTGTTCCATTTCAGGTCCCATTCAAATTCTTCTAAAGCACTGTCAGCCTTCTTCTCACCTTATCACGGAAGATCTCCAGCTGCTGTGCTGATGGATAGAGAACTTCTCTCTCTCCTGGTACCCAGTACATGTCATATTCTGTAGGAGGAAACTCCCTGATAAGAATATTCTGGGTCCATATGGGGTGTAACATTCTATCAGCCTGTGAATTTTAAAAACCACCCTAAGGCCCCAAATTAATCCTTCAATTATGGGCCATTGCCTGCTGTGCTTTGCATGCATTATGTGAAATGGATTATAACTAATTTTTCAAAGTCAGCAGATTGTTATTTACCCATATGTTGACAATCAGTTTGAAGAGGCAGAAACTGTGTGTCAGCTACTCCATGAAAAACACTACACCTACTCAAAAGTTCTCATTAGTAACATGTAGATTATTAGTCAATGTAGATCATTAGCCAATGTAGACTGGCTTTTCCTTTCAAAACTATATTAAAATAACTTTATATTGCATTTAAAATTACCTATAATAATAGTTTTAAAAAATTATCTATATAAATAATTTTATAACACATATTATATAGCTATAGAAATCTATATTAAAAATGTACAGGGCTTCCCTGGTGGCGCAGTGGTTGCGCGTCCGCCTGCCGATGCAGGCGAACCGGGTTTGCGCCCCGGTCTGGGAGGATCCCACGTGCCGCGGAGCGGCTGGGCCCGTGAGCCATGGCCGCTGAGCCTGCGCCTCCGGAGCCTGTGCTCCGCAACGGGAGAGGCCACAAGAGTGAGAGGCCCGCATACCACAAAAAAAAAAAAAAAAAAAAAAAAATGTACAATAAGGACTTCCCTGGGGGATGCAACTTAACTTCCCTGGTTAAGAATCTGCCTGCCAGTGCAGGGGACACAGGTTTGATCCCTGGTCCGGGAAGATCCCACATGTCGCGGAGCAACTAAGCTTGCGAGCCACAATTACTGAGCCTGTGTGCCACAACTACTGAAGCCCACGTGCCTAGAGCCCATGCTCTGCAACAAGAGTAGCCACCGCAATGAAAAGCCCATGCACCACAACGGAGAGCATAGCCCCTGCTCTCCACAACTAGAGAAAGCCTGCATGCAGCAATGAAGACCCAATGCAACCAAAAAATATATATATACATATACAATAAATAATAAGGTATATAAGGTATACATTATTATATATAAATGTCATAATATCTAGAAATAATTTATATTATATAATATGTAAATATAATAAAGCATATACTATAAAATTATCTGAAAATAATTTTATATTACATATAATTTATGTATCAATAATTTTGTTATAGATAATTTTTAAAGTAAAAGCCAATGTAAATTTTGCTAATCTGTGTGTGTGTGATACATAGTATTGATAAAAACCTTTTCTAAAATGTTCCAAGGGTTGACATGGTAAAATGTCAATATGTGCATGTGCATTTTACAAATCTACCATTACAATGGTTCATTGAAAAGTAAGGGGCTTCCCTGGTGGCGCAGTGGTTGCGAGTGCGCCTGCAGATGCAGCGGACACGGGTTCGTGCCCCGGTCCAGGAAGATCCCACATGCCGCAGAGCGGCTGGGCCCAGGAGCCATGGCTGCTGAGCCTGTGCGTCCAGAGCCTGTGCTCAGCAACGGGAGAGGCCAGACAGTGAGAGGCCCGCGTACCACAAAAAAAAAAAAAAAAAAAAAGAAAGAAAAGAAAAGTAAGTACATTTTTAAACAACTTCATTTCCATTCATCTCACAAACACATTATGAAGCCTACTATGTGATAGGCACTATGCTATATATATCCTGATATAAACTCTTATAAAGTATAACCCCTGTTCTCAAAGAGTTTTGTAGACCAGTTTGAATGAACAAATCCCTTCACAATATGATAAATGCCTTGCTAGATATGTGCTCAGGTGCGAGGGGAGAAGGGTCTGGGAAGATCTTTCCCAAAGTGGTCTCAGCAGGAGCTGAGTTTTGAAGGCTGGGGAAGAGCCAGTTGGAGAGAGGATTAGGGGGAACAGAAAGCGTATTCCTGTAGAGGACAGAAGGAACCGCATCTTGCTAAGGCGCCAGAATGTGGCTCTGACTGATGTGTTTATCCCCAGGCTCAGGGTAGACCCTGAAAAATGACTGACAATGAGACTAGATAGATAAGGCCCATATCATTAAGGACCTTGTGTGTTAAGCTGGCAGCCATGAGATTTTCAGCAGTGACATAGTTTGATCAGATGGTAGAGAAAAAAAGGATGGGTTTAAGGAGAAGGGCTATAGGACTATCTATATTGGAGACTTTAAGTCACCCATGGAAGAGAGGATAAAAGACAGTGGAAAGAAAGAGGTGAAATGACTCAAGTTGATTAGAAGGGAGAATCTAAGGTCTCAGGACTGCTTGGATATGGAGAGTTTCTGGGAGGAAGTCTAGGTTGTTTCCCATATTTCAAGCTAAAATCACAGGGTGAGTAGTGGTACTATTCATGGATACAGGACTATTGGAGGATGAATATGTTGCCATTGTTCATTATTTACATTTTGGGATGTTTTGAAAGGAAGGATGTGGAGATAAAACATTCCATTCAGGGTATTTTTGTTTGGGGAAATTATATGGCTCTGGAGCTCAGCAACAAGGCCTGAATCATAAACTCGAAAATGGACATAACCAGCATCTAAGCAGATGTTGAAGTCATGCGATAAGTGTTCTGGGAAAAGTGACTAGTAGAGCAAAGGCCAAGAACAGAATCTTGGGGTACAGCATCATAAAGCAGGCAGCAAGCACCAATTATGATGGAACAGTCAGAAGTATGTTTTTTTCTTTTAAATGAAGGGGAAAAGGTTTAAGGAGAGAGGGGCTTAGAGAGTCAGACGCTACAATGAGGTCAAGAAAGGTTGTTTTTTTTTTAAAGATACTGTTTTAGCAATGCATTTCAGTA
Organism: Physeter macrocephalus; assembly: GCF_002837175.3. Taxonomy (NCBI): domain Eukaryota; kingdom Metazoa; phylum Chordata; class Mammalia; order Artiodactyla; family Physeteridae; genus Physeter; species Physeter macrocephalus. The sequence continues at coordinate 65,881,867 of NC_041221.1, forward strand.
TGTTGAGAAAAATTAAATTTCTGGTGTATAATTAATTGATAAATTTTTATGTGTCAATTTAATAATGAAAGTCATCAATGGACTTTTAACTCAACATATAGTCTACTCCCAAACAATGGCTGAAAGATCATCCCCCCAGAAGTAGAACTGTTTTAAGGTGATTCACTTTACATGGTGTCACAGGCTGAGTTCTCTACAAGCAGATGCTGAGAAATGCAGAGATGGAATCTGGGATGTAATATGTTTATGAGAGATCAGCACTGACAGGAAGGGGAAGGAGGAAGGTTGAGCACAGGGAGAGCTCTAGAGGGAGACTTGCCCCTCAGAGTCTCCCATACCAGGCTGAGTGCTGGGCCTTTGTACTCCTCTTCACTCAGTCCCTGGAATGGCATGGCATCATGAGGTTGTCTCTACAGCTGAGGCAGATCCTGAAGGAGCAAACGGCTGGAGTGCCCTCCCACAGCTGGGCAACAAGCCCTTCCCTGAAGGAAATCTGGGCACATTTGTTCCAACCTCACATAGCTTGCAGCATCTTTGGCCAAACATGTGAAGCAGAGCCTCATCCGGCTATGATTACGGGTATTTGAAGTAGCCAACTATTAGCTCTTTGTCTCTTATTGGCATTATAAAGCCATTTCTCTGTCATTACTAATATGAAACAATTTTTGACAGTAAAAGACATTAAATTATGGTCCTATTACATTGTTATGTGGGTATAAAAGTCTGGACTGGATAAGAATGTCATAATTACATTTATTTTTGAAATTAAGTACTGGATATATTTTATATTGAAGAAAATAAATTGAAGTATAAGACAATAAGGCAGTTAACCTGTTCCAATAATATTTAAAATAAAGTTGAGAGGAAAATCATTTAATAAACACTTTTCCAAAAATGCTCTGTAATTGGACAGCCCTGAGAAAATAGAATGAGGCAATCATGTCTGGTTATATATTGCATTTATACCATTTGACATCTCCCCCTTTGCAAAATAAATTTCCTCCGTACCAGCTGTAATTAGGCGCTGAGATAAAGCTGCCTTAATATTCTGCATATTTGATCAGAGCTGCCAGCAGCTGTCAGATCACTGGCTCTGTTCTCATGTACAATGAAAACATCAAAGACATCTGTGGTTTGCCCTAAAATTAGTGCCAGAATTGGCCTCTCTCCTTTATTGTGTAACCAGATTGACTGTTTGCATAACTAACAAGGGAACCTCCAGACATTGCTTCTGGGTCTGTGAAGGAAAACAACCAAAGGAAGACTCTGGAAAAGTGGCCAATATGTCCTTGTGCCCAGTGTAAGACTACAGTGTCTGGCGTTTAGAGTCACACAAACCTCGGGTTCAGACCTCAGTACTTCCTACTTACTTGTGACTTTAGTCAAGTTATATAAACTCTCTCAGCCATAATGTCTTCCCTGGTAAAATGGGAATGATAATAGAACCTACTTCATAGGATTGTTTTGAAGAACAATGAAGATAACTTATGTAAAGCACTTAGCATATGCCCAGGGCTTAGTGAGCACTCACTGACATTAGCCATCTTCATTCCTTCATCTAGTGCCTTTTCAAGAAATAATAACTGCAGTGGCTTTGAAACATTCATTTATACTGATAAGACAAAAGTACGAAAAGAGCTCTCCGTTAAGTTTAAAATCATGAATACATAACACACACACTCACAGTTGTCTTCAGAATTCCTAAAAGTTATGGAAACCTCTTGAAGCTTTCCCTAGCAAACAATGGAAGTCCTTTTCACTCCTGTTTACAATTTTGTGACAGAGTCTAAACAAGACCTTTCATTTCCTTCTTAGAACCATGCACTTTCTATCAAGACACTGCCATCAGGTAATTTGTGGGGTCTTTTCTTAGGAAAGTATCAGATAGTTGGCTTTTAACTGCAAGTAACAGAAAGCTTGACTCAACTGCCTTAAACAATGAACATTTATTATCTCACATACGACAGGCAGCCCCAGGGCTGCTCCATTCAATTGCTCAGTGTTCCATCAAGGATTCAGGTACTTCCCAGCTCTGTGCTCTGCCATTCTCTCATGTTGACTTTGTCTTCAGGCTAGTTGCCTCATGGTTGCAAGATGGCTGCCATATATGAACAGTTATATCTGTTCTTCCTGTGCCTCTTTTTAAGAAGAAGGAAACCTGTCCCAGAAACTTCCCTGCCAGTGTCTCCTCAAATCTCAGTGGCTCAGAACTGAATCACATAGCTATTCCTAAACCAGTCAGTAGCAATAGAAACAGAATTACCAAGACTGGCTTCATGTAGCGCATAGAGTGGAAGAAGATAAATTACCTACAAAAATTGGGGTTTTATAATAAAAGAGGAAGGTGGAATATGTGTTTATCTCCTACAGTATCTGTACAGTATATAACTGTATATAGCTATTTCAGAGCTGAAAATAAAAATTCTGCTCTTCTCCCAGTCTTCCAGAAAGTGCTACACCAAAAAATAAAATAAAATAAGCCACCTAGTGTACTCCAGCAAGACACCTATCTCTGCAGTCCTCCAATATTTAAAATTAGAGCTATCAAATGTCCTCCTCCCTCAGCCTCTGAGTTCAATCCTGGGGTCCCTTACTCTCCCAGTTTAACAACCTGGGAGAGTAAGGGACCCCAGGTAGGTAGCTTAATGTCAAATCAGCCTTTCCAATTGTTCTTTGACCCTGTCAATGACCCAGCATTTACCTCTACAGCACAGCCCTTTCTGGGCATTCCAGAACCCTCCCACTAACAAACTGATTTTATGTCTTTGAATCCCAGCCTGCCTATGACTGGGAGTTAACACTGCCACCAGATCTTTCCAAAGCTGAGAGCCTATGGAAAATGCATGCCATTGACAGAAACATGTCTTATAAAGACACCACTTTCAAAGGCATGTGGTTGATCTAAAAAAGCACCAGAATCACTTGTCATCGCTGCACTTGTCAGGTAGGATTGCGTGTGTTCCCAGTCTGATAAGAATATCTATAAGAATTAACTTGGGATTTTATTAAAGATAATTATAGGATTAATTGAGAATCCAGCCCACACTAAGAAAATAAGACCCATGTACAGTTTGCAATATAGTCATTTTTAGAATATATATATATATATATATATATATATGCACACACACACATTTAGAATTCCAATTTTAACTTCCATTTTTTTCTCACTAGGATTTAATAAATCCTTCTGGCAGATGTTGAGTAGGGAATGGAATCTGCTCTGATCTAGTTCTCTTTTCCTTTATGTATTTGATGAGTTTCTGCTGATTATTTCTTATTTAAAGACATGATTACCTCCTTGAATTGTACTGGCCAATCCCAACTGTGGAAAATAATCAATCAATTCCTGCTTTTGGTTGTCTATTTTTTCTTCTGAATTTTGAACAAATTCAGACAGTGTTCCTCAGTTGATTTCTAAAAAATCTTTGCTTTTCACCAAGACACTTCTGCAAAATGTCTGCTACTAGTGAGCTGCTATGTTGGGATTGTTTCTCTATCTATTCATTCAGTCCTACAGCTCTTAGCGCTTTGAGGGCTCTCTGCCCCTAACGCACTATTCTGTCTGTGTTATGATGATAGGATTACTTCTAAAGCCTGCTAGAGGCAAAAAGAGTAGAAGTACAACTTCTAGATTGAGACAAGCTAGAAAAGATTCTTCTATTGGTATATATGGACTCCATGATACTTTATGAGGGGCACCATTGAATACACAGCATTTAACCACTTGAAATCCACAACACATCAGGCTAGTGGTTTCCAAACCTGGCATCTGAATCACCTAGAGAGCTCTTTAACTAAATGCAGATACTCTCTCATCCCCATCAACACTGGCAACCAATAATCTTTTAGACAATACTAATCTGTATATTTACCATTTAAACCTTTAATGTCATTGCAGTGTTAAAGCTTTCGTTTTTTTTTAGATTCCACTTTAATTACTCCTTCATACCTATTTTATAAAATAAATAGAAGAGATACTTTCATTCTCCTTGACCATTTTCATGCTTTTATGAAGGGAGTATAAGCTAATGTACACTTTTTGGAGAACAAACTGACAATAAATGTCAAATTTTAAATGTTTAGGCCATTTAGGCTTAGTGATTCTCAAAATTCATCCTACAAAAATAGATGCTTCTAATGCTTCTATGTAGAAGCATAGATATGTGTGTATTATTTAGGATAGACAAACTGAAGTGAAAAATAACCTTTAAAATCTCAGTGGTTCAATACAGTGTGTGTATTTTGTGCTCATATCACAGGCCAATGCAAGTCAACAGGGGGACTCTGCTCACACGTCATTCAGAGAGCTATGTGGTGACTCCATCCTTCTCTAGGTCCTTGGAGTCCCCTCTATTAAGTTGCAAGTTGGGGAAAGAGAACGTACAGAGGATGGTGTGGGAGATGTTTATGGACCAGGTCTAGAAGTGGAAAACATCAGTTTGACCCGTATTGTTTGTCAGAACTGGATGACGAGAACTTGCTCCCTCTACCTGGAAGGGAGCTTGGGAAATGTAGACTAGCTGTGTGCTCTGGAGAAAAAGAAATAAGATGTGGTGAACACCACCACAGGGAACTGGAGGGAGATGTCCATCACACTATTGCTTATGAAAGCAGAAGACTACCGAAAACCAAGTGCTCATAAACAAAGGTGTGGTTGGGTGAATTATGGCACATTCATATTATAAAATGTGAAGGCTGTGATTTTTTTAAAAAGTGGTAGCTCTGTGGGCACTAATATGGAAGAATGCCCACTATATATTGATGGGTCAAAAAAGACAGTTATATAATAGTAATCCTGATATGGTATAATGTTTTATCACACATAATATAACTGGAATGCAAATAGTCTAGTCTCAGGATAAGGGCTTATTTAAAAAAAATTAACCCTATTCACATAATGGAATGCTATGCAGATATTAAAAAGAATGAACAGCTCTATCTATACTGGTATAGATAGAAATATCTCCAAGAGGGGCTGTTAAGAGAAAATACAAGATGCTGAGCAGTGGATAAAAAATGCTAACTTTTATGTAAAATTTAAAAATATAAAAATGTATATTCACATATATTTGTATGCACAAAGAAGATAAAAATTCAGACAATGTTTTAGGGAAGGAAAACTTGATAGACAGGGAACAGGGAAACAAAACCTGGGTTAGGACAGGAACATCTTTTACAATTATTAACCTTTTGTACCTTTTACGTTTTGTAACATGTGGATTGACTATGCAAAATATAATCTTTAAACTCCCAGTCCTGGGAAAGGAAAGATCAGGCAATTAGAGGGAGAGGGGGTTAAGTCGAGACCTCTGTTTCAGACATGTTGACTTTGAGATGTCTATTAGACAACCCAGGGGTGATGTCAGGGAGCAGTTGGCAAATAAGTCTGGATCTCAGGAGAGAAGTCAGAGCTAGAAATGTAAATGTGGGAGTTTTCAGCATATGGATGATGTTTAAACCCGTGAGAAAGGACGAGATCACCTAGGGGGAGTAAAGATAAAGAAAGGAAAAGGATCTAGGCCCAAGACTGAGTTACTGTAAAATAATGCACCTTTATGGCCAAAAGTTTGGAAAATGATAAAAAGCACAAACTAAGACATAAAAGTCATCTATAATTCCATTTTCTAGAAATTAAATCAGTGAACATTTTTTTATATCTCTTTCTAGTTTTTTTCTCTGCACCCAAGGATATGCCATAATGAACCTCCTTGTATAAAAATCCTTGTACATATTTGAAGGGAAAAAAGTAAACCAGCATTCCAACAAAACCAGAATATTTGAAAAAGAAACACAGTGTCTTGTAACCATTAAAGAGCATTCAATTTATAATCTGTGGCAACTTTCTTTAAAATCTCTTTTCTCTCTCTCTCTCTCTCTCTCTCACACACACACGCACACACACACACACACACACACACACACACACACACACACACCCCAGCACCAGCAGCAACAGCAACAGCATAGTGATCTGTCACCAAAGGATCTTCTGCTTTCTCTAAATACCCCGACCCCTCTTTTTCTTTTCATACAGGGCTCTGGCAATGTTTTCCATCACTTCTCCTGCCTGCTAAGACATATATTTTCGGAAACATGTTGTGCTGGATATCCTCCAGTTGCCCCTCCAGCCTCCTTTGCTCTCCTGCTCTGTGGCCTGCTCTGAGGCTGACCTAAATGGATGATATCACCAGGCCCCTTTGCCTTCTGGCTTCCAATTGAGCTGGGCCAGTGGGGAGACTTGGCAGGAAGTAGAAGGAAGCGAGGAGAGGGAGGTCAAGTAGTTCTTTTTCCCCTCAGATCGCTCCCTGCTGAGTTGTCAGCCTGGGTCCCAGCAGCAACAGCCAGCACTCCTTGCCCCATGTGGCTGGAGGTGGTAGCAGCTCCCAGGTGTTATTAGCCCTGGGGTACTTCCACACCTCTGGGTAGCTTCTTTAAACCCTGCCCACCCCTCTGTAAACAGTCCTTCAATTAAGCTCTTCTCTGTGCCCCAGCTTGAGTGTGCCATCTGATTCCTGCCAGGATCCTGACTGATAAAATCATCTCAGGCTCCTTCAAGTTCGATGTCTCCTTTAGCTCATTTTCTTCATCTCTACAACCAAAATCCTGAGTTCCAAGTAGGCAAAAATTCTTTTTTTCATGGTGAGAGGAGTGGGAAATGCATAGGGAAACCTTGTGAATACTACTTCACAATTTTTTATCCTGTATGAGAGATTAATATAGATAATACAAATACATTTTTATATGCACAAACAAAATCTATCAGGAGTGGCTAATCCTAGGGCCTTGGGGGTGGGGTAGAAAGAGGAAGGTAGGCTTTCAGTTTTGTCTTCATGCATATTCTTGTTTCATTTTGACTTCAAGAGGCATAGGCAGGTACTACTTCTGCAAAAAAAACATACATATATGTATGTGTGTGTGTATATATATATATAATACTTTATATACATATATATACACACACACATACACACACACACATATATATATATATATATATATATATATAATACTTTTTTATCTTAAGGGACAAAATACTGATTCCAGGACCCTACCCCCAGAAACTGTGAACCAGTGGGTATGTACTGGGGTCCTAGGATGAGAACTAATGATGTGGTGATACACTGATGTAATCGCTCTCGCAGAGCCACTGTGCACATTTGTGTAGTTGGGTCCCACATGTGGGCCCTGGTTTTTCGAAGCTGACATCAGCCTACAATTCACTAACCAATCCTTGAGACTTGACATTGAGCATCATCTCCCAGAAGAAGGGGTGGCTTTACTAATTTGCACCAAAGCACCTTAAGACCAGGGTGGCTCTCTCCTACTTGTCTGGATCTGTGTTGATTTTCTGCTGCTTGGAACTTTTGGCTGTTGTCTTCACTGCTTTTACTAGGACTGAAACCTGAACTTGGGGTTTGAATTGAAGCTATGCTCTTGATACTTAGATCTTGCCTATCTTTTTTCTTCACTCCACCTCCAAACCCTACTTGGACTAATCCCCTATCCCTTGGCCTTATTCTAGGGTTCTTTACTAGAACAGATTTTTTTTTTTTAAATATGGTTTTTAAAGATTACTTTCCATTTACTGTTATGACAAAATATTGGCTATAGTCCCCATGTTGTACAATATATCCTGAGCTTACCTTACACCCAAAACTTTGTTCCTCCGGCTCCCCCATCCCTATATTGCCCCTCCCCCACCACTGGTAACTGCTAGTTTGTTCTCTATAACTGTGAGCATACTTTTTTGTTATATTCACTAGTTTGCTCGGTTTTTTTAACATCTTTATTGGAGTATAATTGCTTTACAATGGTGTGTTAGTTTCTGCTTTATAACAAAGTGAATCAGCTATACATATACATATATCCCCATATCTCCTCCCTCTTGCATCTCCCTCCCTCCCACCCTCCCCATCCCACTGCTCAAGGTGGACACAAAGCACGGAGCTGATCTCCCTGTGCTATGCGGCTGCTTCCCACTAGCTATCGATTTGACATTTTGTAGCGTATATATGTCCATGCCACTCTCTCACTCTGTCCCAGTTTACCCTTCCCACTCCCTGTGTCCTCAAGTCCATTCTCTACATCTGCATCTTTATTCCTGTC
>NC_041221.1:65890081-65890230 GCF_002837175.3 Physeter macrocephalus
TCCAGCATTTATTGTTGTAGATTTTTTGATGATGGCCATTCTGACTGGTTTGAGGTGATACCTTATTGTAGTTCTGATTTGCATTTCTCTAATGATTAGTGATGCTGAGCATCCTTTCATGTGTTTGTTGGCAATCTGTATATCTTCTT
>NC_041221.1:65890343-65898353 GCF_002837175.3 Physeter macrocephalus
CATTTGTTTATTTTTCTTTTTATTTCCATTTCTCTATGAGGTGGGTCAAAAAGGATCTTGCTGTGTTGTATGTCATAGAGTGTTCTGCCTATTTTTTCCTCTAAGAGTTTGATAGTGTGTGGCCTTACATTTAGGTCTTTAATCCATTTTGAGTTTATTTTTGTGTATGGTGTTAGGGAGTGTTCTAATTTCATTCTTTTACATGTAGCTGTCCAGTTTTCCCAGCACCACTTATTGAAGAGACTGTCTTTTCTCCATTGTATATCCTTGCCTCCTTTGTCATAGATTAGTTGACCATAGGTGCATGGGTTTATCTCTGGGCTTTCTATCCTGTTCTATCGATCGATATTTCTGTTTTTGTGCCAGTACCATACTGTCTTGATTACTGTAGCTTTGTAGTATAGTCTGAAGTCAGGGAGCCTGATTCCTCCAGCTCCGTTTTTTGTTCTCAAGATTGCTTTGGCTATTCAGGGTCTTTTGTGTTTCCATACAAATTGTGAAATGTTTTGTTCTAGTTCTGTGAAAAATGCCATTGATAGTTTGATAGGGATTGCACTCAATCTGTAGATTGCTTTGGGTAGTATAGTCATTTTCGCAATGCTGATTCTTCCAATCCAAGAAGAATTATATCTGTCTTATATCTGCATACACATCTTTTGTCTCCTTAGATACGTTTATTCCTAGGTATTTTATTCTTTTTGTTGCAATGGTAAATGGGAGTGTTTCCTTAATTTCTCTTTCAGGTTTTTCATCATTAGTGTATAAGAATGCAAGAGATTTCTGTGCATTAATTTTGTATCCTGCTACTTTACCAAATTCATTGATTAACTCTAGTAGTATTGTGGTAGCATCTTTAGGATTCTCTATGTATAATATCATGTCATCTGCAAACCGTGACAGCTTTACTTCTTCTTTTCTGATTTGGATTCCTTTTATTTCTTTTTCTTCTCTGATTGCTTGGCTAAAACTTCCAAAACTATGTTGAATAATAGTGGTGACAGTGACAACCTTGTCTTGTAAAACAGATTTCTGCCCCCTAATTTTCCTGGTTTGGCCCAATCCATCATTCCTCGAGCCCCAGCTTAGAAACTGCAATAATTCTCTTAGAAATGTTCTCCAGTGTTTAAATGGCTGTTTAACACTTCTCTGCCACTAACTAAGTTACCAAGAGTTATCTAATCTTATTTTAACTTGATTTTCAATCTGTATCCATATCTGACCTATTTTTTTTTTCTTGAGTAGCTGCCATTTGAAGACATTGGAGTATTTCCTTATTTTCCTCACCTTAATGGCCATGACATATGATGTCACCACCTCAGCCATTTCTGAAACAGTCCCATCTGCCCCAACCCTGACTCAGCAAACTGACTGTTTAATAAGCCATTCTATTTTGAACTATATGTTATAATTTCAAAGTAGTCATTGAAAATTGAATATACATTTAAAAATAAGGAAGAATCCCTTAAGGTCCCTTTAATCTACAATGAAATTTTTTTAATGATGAATACCACATCCATGGCTGTCTCCAATTTTCTAAAGTGTTCCAGAGTGAGCTGAGGTTCTGTTATCTTTTACAGTAGTACTCCCTGGCACAGTTCGATTTGACTCTCCCTGAAACTAAGTGGGTGTGTCAGGGCCAACCACATCTCCTCCTAATCTGTGATTCACCTACAGAAGTTGCCTCACCACTTCTGGAACCTCAGACATCAAATAAACTGAAGCTCCATTCACCTTTGGTTCAGCAGACTCATATTCCATTATCTTTCCCTCCCACTCAGGAGCAAGATTTAGTTACTCATTAATTTTCAGGGGATTTCCTAAGAGACACCAGGAAAGATTTCCTAGTGATGATGTAGGCTGACAGCTATGAAAGCACTAACAAGGGAAGTCATAAAATCTCTTCCCTGAGAGTCTTCATGAAAAGCAAAACCAAATTAGTCTTGTTGAGAAGCTGTATTAGAAGGATGTGGATGACTTGAAACAGATGAAGTGTCATGTGATTCTATGATTTTGTAGTAACAGTTGGACTGGTAATTCAAAATAAGCAACAATCAAGTGACAGATTTTGTGATTCCCACATTCCATGAGTCTTTTAACCACAGATTTAGTTAACTACATTCTCACCTTCTTCAGGCTTAATAAAATGTCTACCTGAGTTGCAGTGCAGTGTTAACCACTACACAAATAGCTAGTTTAATTTTTTATTTGATATCTGATAGTAACCTATCTCCCTCCTCCCGTGTAGTTCCAATATCTGGTAGAACACAAAGCTTTTCTGATGTGGGTAGAATGTAGGATGTGGCTCTTTCTTCTTTTTTTTTTTTTTTTGGCTGTGTTGGGTCTTCGTTGCTGTGCGTGGTCTTTCTCTAGTTGTGGTGAGTGGGGGATAGTCTTCGTTGCGGTGCATGGGCTTCTTATTGCGGTGGCTTCTGTTGTTATGGAGCACGGGCTCCAGGCGTGCAGGTTTCAGTAGTTGCAGCATGCAGGCTCAGTAATTGTGGCTCGTGGGCTCTAGAGCGCAGGCTCAGTAGTTGTGGTGCACGGGTTTAGTTTGCTCCGCGGCATGTGGGATCTTCCCAGACCAGGGCGCGAACCTGTTTCCCCTGCATTAGCAGATGGATTCTTAACCACTGCGCCACCAGGAAAGTCCTAGGATGTGGCTCTTTATTATCCAAGTTCCCTTCTGCTCACTCTCTCTATCCTTATTGTATAGGAGAGGATGAACCATGAATACAGCTTGCCCATGTCTCTTATTACATCAAAACAGAATTCAGCTTTGACACAAGCACTGTCTCCATACCTGATTTCTCCATACAATTTACTGTAGTAATCACATGCATTAACCAAACTGTTGCCATCCAGTGAACCCAGCAGCAATCCTTAACTTTACCTGAGAAGTCAAATATTTTTATCATTCATATGTTTTATAGGTTTGCTTATGGTAAGCCCATCACCACCATGTACAAATGCCCCTGCAGAGCCATGTATCTGTGTTTTTTTTTAAGGACTTTGTTACTACAGTGCAGATGATTTTAAACTATTCAAGTAAAAGTGTTATAATAGATGAGTTTCAAAAGCCAAGTAACTGCAGAGAAGAAGAATCAGGGGAAGACTCAAGTGCTGCAAACCAGAGCCATTCTGGCCCCTCCATCTCTGGTGCCCTTTTCCAGAACTTTTTCCAGTGCCACAGCAGAGATGTGGAGCTATATTTATTTATTGTACACCTAGTATATACCAGATATTGCTCTAAGTGCTTTATTGTATACCTCATTTAAGTCTCATAACAACCCCATGAAATACTCCTACTATTATCTCCATATTACAGTGAGGAAAAGAAACAATGAGGTTGAATAACTTGCTAAATGTCACAAGCAAGGGAGTAGTGGAGCCACAATGAACCACTTGAGGTCCAAGTAAACTTTTATTATCCAAAACAGCTTTTGTGTCCAGAAAAGCATATTTACAATTGCTTATGTTTTGATTACTATTCAGTTTATTAAAATATATTTTTAAATCTATTTTTCTTTATGAACTTTTATACCCAAATAAGAACAATCATTTATACTTCTTTGATTGATGCTTATATATTGCTTATATTTGGTAGCTCTTATAAATATTTAGCTATTTATACATTTAATTCATCAGATTCTCTTAGATATCCTAAATTACAATGACAAAAAACTCACCTGACAAGTCAGTATAAAAAACAAGAAAAATCTTTCTCATAAGCAATTTTATATATCTAATAAACCAAATCTTTAAATTTAGGAGCTCAAATCCTCTTAAGCCTAAAACGCAAATGGAATATACAAAAGTGGCTTGATTACAAGCCTAGTTACTAAATGTTTTCCTAGATTTAAAATAAAAATATTAAACTATAAGTTTTTGATTTATCAGTTCATTATTTCTTCCTGGGGTTACAAATCTATTTACCCAAGCAAAGAGAACAGTTACCCCTCTAAAACTGTGTCATAGGGGCATAGAGTGTGGGTGCCTCTTCCAAGATTAAGCCAGTAAATATTCGGGTGTGCTTCAGTTTGTGGCTGGACTTTATCTCCACATCTTCTGGGCTTCCTAAACCTGTCCTTCCAGCTTGAATAGTTATATGTTTACAATCCTCCATCCCTTAAAATATTGGGGCCTTTCCAGGCCCTCAGCTTTTAATTCCCTTTTGATTAACTATAGACTGTTTCATTAGGGCCTGGTTAATAATGAACATTTGAACCTGTTACTCAGATTTCAATTTCCCCCTTTCGTTTTCGTCTTTCCCATCAACCACAATTTTATGGTAATATTTCCTCTGTTCTAATTGCCGTAAAAACCTTTCTATGCTTTCTGTAGCATCTCTACCTCTGGGAATGAGTTTCTGACCATTACTATCTTCAACAGCAAAGCACGTTGTTGGAACACTTCTTTTTCACTATATTAGTCTTACTGTAGTGTCAGGCTGTGCCTCCAGGAAGTACAGAACTGAATTGTCCCGTTCAGAGTTCCACATGAAACTAGCATAAAATATTTTTCCCATCAGAATGTGGTCAGAGCATAAAAATACCAAGAAACATTCAAAAAGACCATGAATGTGACCCAAAAGTCCCTGGCCCCAGCCTGTGATTACTAAGTAAAGTCAGGACAATTTACAAAAGCACAAACCACTTCAGCTTAGTTGCTAGAAACTAACTCTCTTCAAACCGTCCCCCCAGCTACCCCTGAGTTTCCCAAACACTGTCTCAAATGTGCTCAGGAATACATCTTTGTATTTGGCGTCTTCAACTTCCCACCGAGCTGGGATAGTGGTAATGGTCTCTTGAGAATGACACTCCCCTGGGCACTGATGAGCCCTCCATATGGTTGCTCTGCCCTCAAGAGAAGAGGACACTAATTTCTTCCTTGCCTCTACCCAATTCCTCAAGTTTAGGAAGAATGAGAAGGAAAAATAACCCGCAAATCCTTATACCTGCCAATCGAAGGGGCAATTAGAGACCAGGGGCTGCAACCCCAAGAGTACATATTCTATTTCCTTGTTTGGGGGCCAGCTCACTTCTACCTCTAAGAATGACCCAAATATTTCCACAACTTAGATTCCTGGACACACTGTCAAGTCCAAAACAGAGAATGGAGATTTCTCTTCTGCCCCAGCCTAAGGCTTACCTTTGAAGCCCTCATTTTCTGCCATGGGACTGACTTCTTCCCTAGATGATCCATTTTCTTCAAGGGGGCACTGTTCTTATGCCACAGCCTCCAAAAGGCATCAGAACCATCTTTGTCCCCCATCAGCACATTTTCCATGATCTACCAGTCTACCTGCTCCAAGCTGGGTCACAGCAAGCCGGCTGGAAGTCTCTCCCCCAACAGAAAGTTAAAATGTCAGCCCTAAGTATAACCTTACAGTTGTGGAGGGTTCTACTGCTGGTATCCTGAGGGAAATTTCTTGCATAGAAAAACATATACATATGTGGAGGTACAAACTAAACATATTTTAAATAAGCCCTTCACATAATTCTTCTGTATATTAAGGTGTGAGAACTACCACTCTGAGGGCAGCCCCACCCCTAACATTTGTGGTACCCAGGGCAAGAGTACACATGGAGACCTCTGGCTCACCCCTCTTCTCCTTTGACTCAGCTCCATCCTATACCGTAAAAGACCTCACAAGTGGTCAAACCACGTTGCTCCTTTAAGCTCTTTCCATACATGCCTGGGCCTAAAAGCCTTCTCAAGAAATCAGACGCAGTAAAGAGGCCCTGGGATCAGGGTCAGGGATGTCTGAGCAGGAAATTAAGGGGTTCTTGATACCCAGAATGTGGTCAACAAGTGGGAGAGCAGCTTTCAAGTGGGCATGTCCCACTGGCCCTGTGGACTCCTCACCCTATGGAGAGTGGTAGGCCCAAAGAGGGTCAAAATGGAGGCCTAAATCCATTTCTAAGGAAAATATCAGTGCTGGAGACACTAGGTTCCTGAAAGGTGTACCCAGTTTATTTTACTAAACAAAGCTGCTCTGTTGGATGCATCTGTTCCTGAATAACTCCTTTGCATTAAGTTTTTTTCCCAAGAACAATGGGAAAGAACTTAATTCGCCTTGCAGTGTAGCTTTTCCCAAAATAAAGGAACTGTTTGTTCCACAGGTAAGTTTAAGTCTCAACCCTTAGAAAGTAAAATTGCTCACAACTATAAAATGGCAAGTTTTAAAAGCTGCCACATCCATGACGTTTTCCCCCAAAACTGACATTTTGAGTACCCCTTACACCACACCACCCTGTTACCTGAACTTCAAACTTTCTAGAGTCAATCTAGACTTAAGAGGGGGAAATGCAGAATGGATATTATCTTATCTTTGATGGTATACAGAGTTGATACTGTTGACACCCAGGAACAGATATTGTGCTCTGTACCAAATGATGTCTCTAAGACAGAAAGTCTTGAAATATAAAGCTATTTCCAACCCACCATTAATGCAAACTTTTCACATCAGTAGGATAAACATTTCTAGAATAAAGGCTCCAGTTCACTGCCTCCTTGATATCACCACTGCCTAGGACCCTGGACATTTCCTTTTAGTGATTGTTTCCTGGATTGTTTCCCAGAAGCCAAGTTTGTGTTATATAACTCTGCAGCCCTGGCAACAGTTTCTTGGACTGGGGGCACCTTATTCCAACTTGGTCAGCTTGATTGCCTTTGTATTAGGAGAGAAAGAGAGAATGTTTCTCTATGTAGCTGAACCTGAAGTAGGCAAATTTGGGAGCTGGGAGCCAGTGATGAATTGTTCCTTGGAGGTTGGGAGCCAAGGAAGCCCACCTGCATAGAGACAAGTGAACCAAATGTTCAGAGAAGAGAAAGAAATATTTCCTGTGTTCCTATAGCAGCTGCATTCCCGGCTTTGGGTTCTGTGGGTCACTACTGGAACCTTACAGTAAATTCTTTGGGGGAGCTTAAGTTAACTCATAAGGGTTTTTGTTACTTGCAACTGTTCTACCTAGAAGGGAGCCACTAGTGATGCATTGACTTCCCTTGACTCCACCCTATCCTTTAGGCCCCATCCAAACAGTCAGGAATTCCAATCCATTTTAACTCTTAATACCTCTTTCTATTTCCGTTGCCACACCTTAATGCAGGTGCATAACTTGAAGTCATATAGACTTCAAGTCCCAGCCTTGCCACTTGCTAATTGTGTGACCTTGAGCAAGTTACTGAACCTTCCTAAAATAGGGATGATAGTAGTATTTGCCTCATGAGATTGTTGTAAGAAATGAACAAGAGTGCATACAACAAAATGCATGGCCCACAGTGCCCAATAAATGTCTATCGTTACTGCTATACCTCTACTGGTTTTATTTACATTACACTATTATTAAAGGAGAAAGTTTAAGTTACTTAGAGACACCAGCTCAATTGCTAATAGACCCAATCATATTTCTTTTAGGAATCTATGTTTATCTTAATGACTGTAATAATGTATATAAGGACTTTTGCTTTATTAGACTATATCTAGAGTTATTTTAATTTAATTCAGGTCTTTAAAAGGTAGGAAAATATTAATAATTATAGTGGACTTGATGTATCAGGTACTCTAATAAGCATTTTATATACATTTTCTAACTTAATTTACAAAAGATGATACTATTTCTATTTTAAAGATGGCAAAACAGAGGCTCACAAACATTAACTTACCAAGAGACAGGAAAAAAGAGATAGATATGGAGTTCAAATCCAAGTCTGCTTGACTCCAAAGTCCATACTCTTGGTACAGTACTATTTAATTCCCTGATTCCTGGGTATATTTTTATATTAGACAGACATCTAGGAAGATTCATGACAATTGTGGTTTATGATTTTATAAACATATCATTTCAATCTAGTGTGATAGCTACCAAGAATCTGTTTTTCTGCATTTTTTTTTTTTTTTTTTTTTTTGCGGTACACGGGCCTCTCACTGTTGTGGCCTCTCCTGTTGCGGAGCACAGGCTCTGGACGCGCAGGCTCAGAGGTCATGGCTCACGGGCCCAGCCGCTCCAC
>NC_041221.1:65898578-65905607 GCF_002837175.3 Physeter macrocephalus
CCTACCTTTTTTTTTTTTTTTTTCGGTACGCGGGCCTCTCACTGCTGTGGCCTCTCCCGGTGCGGAGCACAGGCTCTGGACGCGCAGGCTCAGAGGTCATGGCTCACGGGCCCAGCCGCTCCACGGCATGTGGGATCTTCCCGGACCGGGGCACGAACCCATGTCCCCTGCATCGGCAGGCGGACTCTTAACCACTGTGCCACCAGGGAAGCCCAAGAATCTATTTTTAAGGAAATAATCATCTGAACATGTTGAGTACCCTGAAACTCTGCTATCCCTATCTTGAACCCCTTAGCTCCACCTTGCACATTAACTTGAAATGACAGTACTAACCGTTTAGTTGGCACTCTGGGCAGCTTAAAAATAAGCAGAAATCTGAATTGTTGATGTAACACATATGAAGAGTCTGTCAATATAACAAATGTTATAGAGACATAGATATAAAGATATAGATATAGATGGAAATAGATATGGATTCACAAGATATTTCACTTCACAAGGCTTTTATAATAAGTAAGTAACATGAATTTGGAATATATAATATTTTTCCTCTTGGTAAGAAAATTTAGAATACTGTAACCTTTTTCAGAAATATCTCTTTTTTGATGGGAACTATGAATGTGAACATGTTTACAACTCTTATTAGTGTTTGAGTGTGTGCATATTACTTTCAGATAAACTCAAGAAAAAGGAAACAAATTCAAAGGACTTTTGATGCATAAAAAATTAAAAATAAGGGAACAAAAATGTATTTCTTTGCTTTTATCATTTCAAAGATTTTTGATGTTCTGAAAGTTATAAAAATGAGTTAACACTGTAAGAAAATATTCTCTCCTTAAATACAAATTCAGATGAAATAAAAATAAAATATTAAAAAATATGTGCTAGATGTTCAAAAAATCACTGTCATGTTCAAAAACAAAGTTTAATTTGCTTCAATGCAAGAAGGAAAATACATAGTTCATCTCATTCTTTAAAACCTGACTAGTAGGCAAGTCACTTGACCTAATGTAAAGAGAATATAATTTCTCCTACACAGTGTTTTATGTTGAGTCCTGAGAATGCCTTGCAATACAGACTACCATTTGTGTCTTTCCTAAACCAAAAAATGTTTGAGAGTGCACTTTTACTGTGGTGTTAAAATTCTCGGGGATATTTTAAAATAAGAAAATACCTTTAGTTGATCATGTTGATTATATTGCTACTACTGGTATTTCCTAATCATATTTTCCCCCTCCACATGCTTCTTCAGTGTACATTTTCTGCTAAAATTGAGAGTCAAAAGAGAATCACATTTCTGGTTCCTGCTGATAGTGTGAACCCAAAATAGCAGCCAGTGAAGGCAAACATATGTGAAAGCTTAGTCAGAGCAGTTACTCACTAGAATATCTCCTAAAGTGCTATTGCTTTTACTCTCAGAAAAAAAATTTGATGTGCTTGTTCAGTGTTTTGACCAACATCCTCTAATAACCAAAGCAATCTTCTAGGGAAAGGATGTGTACAGAAAAATAACTTTCCCACCAAAACTGAAGTGGGAGGTAATGCACACCACCAAAAGTTATGAGAACTTACTAGTATAGGCATCAATCAATAAAATGGGATATAGAAGTCAGTTTTTCAAATTCAAAACATTTTAAAGAAATATTTTAAGGCAAAGTCATAATTTTCATTGAATATAATCAAATGTATTGATACAATTGGTGGTTTTCACTAGGTAAATGTCACTGGTTAAGTGTGACATGTTAATATTTAAATTTATCAATAATCCATCAAATAAAAAGTTTATTTCTTGGTTTTAAAGATACTGATGCAAGGACTGAATGCAAAAGAAATGACACTAATTGTCCCTTGGAGATGACCCATCCAGGAAAAAAAACCTTGGAAAAGCAAAGCTATAAATGGTGTTAGATTTCCTAACATAGATTCTTAGTGGTATGGCAAAGTTCCTTCTTAAAACACTTTTGCTTACCACCTTGTAACAATGAGGGAAAAGCACAAACTGTCCCACCACAGCCTCTAGCAATATCACAATACCCATGAAATCCATTCATTCATCCAGCAAATACTTACTGAGCAAAATCTTCACTGATTATTAAAATATTATTAAGAAAAATGTTGTAGAAAGTCTTTTTGCCGATTTTTCATACATCACTACTGGATCTGACTGCTTTCTTGTACTTCTAGTAGTGTTAACAAACATCCATTTCACTACAGCATCTATCTCATCCTGAATCTGAAATTATATATTTGGATTTCATTACCTTGTGAGTAATTAGCGTCACTAGAAGTCAAATGACAGACAATCTTTGCTCCTGGGCCTTGTTTTGATGCATTTTGCATGGCAAGACCTATCGAGGTCAATTTCTTACAGACTTTCTGCCTCATATGATTGAATCTGCAAAGAAATCTACTAAAAATGTGGATATAACATTCTTGATATATCTCCCATCCCCATTCTGTAGAATGTGTAATTTACATACTATACTGACCCATTTCAAAGAACTCCACCTGCATTTTTCAGATAGAACTTTTATTAGAAATGGCTCATGAAATTAAGAGAAATCAAAGAGGGAGTTGGCTGCTGCAAAAGGATATTGTGGTAGGTAAAAAAATGGCTCCCTGAAGATTCACCCGCATCCTAATCTCCAGAACCTGTGAATGTTACCTTTAGGTGAGATTACCCTGGATTACCTGGGTGGCCTTAATGGCAACACAAGAGAAATACAGAGGGAAATTTGACACAGATACATAGAGGAGAAGGAGATGTGAAGATGGAGGCAAAGCTTGGAGTGATGGGACCACAGACCAAGGAAGCTGAAGAATGCTAATAGCCACCAGAAGCTGGAGGAGGCAAGGAAGAAATTGCCCTTAAAGCCTCTAGAGAGAAGTCCTTGATTTTGGAACTTCTGGCCTCCAGAACTGAGGGAGAATAAATTTCTTTTGTTTTAAGCCATAAAATTTGAGGTAATTTATTACAGAAGCCCTAGGAAGCTAACACAAGTACCTTCACTCAATTCATCAAATCAACTTTGCTGGTCCTAAAAATTCAATTTCATTAGTTCAATCATACACGCACTGGTTCTGGATGACTACGTCCCACTAACCAAATTCACAAGAAATGAATTGAAAACGAGATTATGAATCTATTCACTTACCAAGGAAAATATCCATGTTTTAATAACTGGAACTAATGATGTGCTTAGAATATGTTCTATGTTTAGAAGGATCAAGATTCCTCAGACTCAGGCACTAGACTTTATGGGACCTCATCAAATTAGTCTGGGGAGAAGACAGAAGAAAACTAGAAACAATGGGAAAGGTTAGTAGAAAAATGATCCTGCTGCTGAGCTGGTGCCAGCAAAGCCTGCTGGAAAATAAAATGTCCAATATTCCAAGAAATGGAAAAAAAATCATGTTTGGGACAGGCATGTATACATATTGGTGGGGACAGATCCAAATAACATGACAGTGGGAGAAGCCCAAACAAAGAAACAAAACTCAAAGTCAGGGGGAAACTCATCAAGGTTCAGGACAATGAATCTGTATTAGGCTCTACAGAGAAATAGAACCATTAGGATGGAAAGAGAGAGAGATTTTAAGGAAGTTGCTCACACAACTGTGGAGGCTGGCAAGTATGAAATGCGCAGGGTGGGCCAGCAGGCTAGAGACCCATAAGGCAGTCTAGTGGCAGAACTCCTTCTTACTCAGTCTTTTCTCTCAAGGTCTTCAACCAATCGGATGAGGCCCACACATACATAATGGAGGGTAATCTACTTTATTCAAAGTGTACTGATTTAAATGTTAATCACATCTTAAAAATACCTGCACAACAATATCTGGCCTGATGTTGGACCAAACAACTGGATACCATAGCCTAGCCAAGTTGACACATAAAATTAACAATCACACTGTCTATTCATGATAGGACTCCAACCAACAGAAAGAGATCACAAAATGCAGGATCCAGATCTGCAGAGAAGGAAGCAAGGGAGTGGAGTGAAGAACCCAGAGAAACCAAGCCTGGGAATTATTAAAGATTATGAAGATAAGTAAAGAGTGCTAAGGATTGAACCCTGGGAATATCTATGATGTTTAAATTGGGGTCAAGTCTTAGATAAAACAGTTTGTTTTGAGCTTTACCGTAAAATATAGTTACAACCTACTGACCCCTCTGCATTTGGTATTAAGATGTAGGTGGCTGTCCAGTAAGTCTAGAAGCATCTGGAACCATCATTCCAGCCAGTTGGGTAAGAGCACAACTTCTGGGTTGTGATGTCAGTAAATACAGGGAGAGACAATCAATATAAATTCTAAAATTCTAAAACCAGAATGACTGGAAACAAATCCAAAATAAATAAGATGATGTTGTCATATAAAGAATTGAAACCACACAGGGTGAAAGACAAAAATCAGAACTATGTCTTTAAGATTTTGTTGATTGGAGGGCAGGCAGGAAGTGGTGAATTAACATTCCTTCACTTGTCTGAAGTATCACTTATTCCTCTGGAGAGGATGGGAATAGGGGAACTTCTGAGGGTTGCTTGCAGGAGATGAAAGGCAAAGAGCAAGAGTCTGAAGGGTCAACCTTCCTGAGAGACTTTCAGAAACTCTGGATACAAATAGGTTTACTTTGGAGCCCAGGTAAGAAAGGACACAGACCCAGAGTCATGGAGTAGATGCCGACAACATCAGGAGATGGCAACTTTAGCACAGACGCTGTCACCAATGGAAATTTCAGATATTTTCATACCTCATTACAGTTGTCAAAAAATCATTATATTCATCATTATGTACTTTGAAATTATGGTAGTTATTGGACACAATCACTTAATTTAATGGATTGATAAAGAAATCCATGTATGATTTTTTTCAGTTTTCAGAAATACTTTATTTCTCCAATATATTTGATTTCCTTTGTAATCTTATGTATTTTATTTTATACATTAAAAACATTATTCTGAGAAGGGTCCATAGGCTTCATTAGACTGCCAAAGAAATCCAGTCGCAAAAATAAAAGAATCTATTATTCTGTCCAATTTATATTCATTCATTTCACAAATATTTATTGGAACTTACTTTGTTCAATGCACAAATTCCTAAGTCAAAAGTGTTTGGGAGGAATTTTTGGGAACGAGTTTAAAAAGGAAACACAGAACATAGTAAAGTATTAATTTAAACCACAACATAAATGCTACAAAAATAATGACATGACAAAAGCCATGAATTTAGGGACAAATCCATTTGAAGGGTTTCTTAGCACTATGTAATTTGTTGCTACTAAGCTTCTGATTACTATATAATCAGGCTGACAGATGACTTTTACTTGGCAGGTCCAAACACATGAATTGCAGTTTAGTTTGGGACTCTGTCTCCCCATCTTTGTGCAGAGTCTTACAGAGTGTAATGGTCCTACCTCCCTTTGGGTTGTCTGTCTCTCTGTAGGACTGACAAAAGCTTTATAATTTTTGTCATCTAGACTACAGACACCGGATGGATTAATTACCCAGAAGCTGAGAACACATTTACTTTGTCTATTATTCACTTAAAAAATTATATTCACGAGTGGAGAGAATACACAAATTTTTCAAAATGTGAGACATTTTGATAATAAAATACCTGAAAAGAAAGAGAAGACAGAAAAAATGTGAATCTGCCGAAATTCATAGAAATCGCTTTTAGGAGTTGATCATTGATTATGTAAAGGAAATAGAATCATAATTATAATGAGCAGTAAATGCTGGCATTGATGAGTTTGACTGAGAAGAGCATTACATCAAAATATGAACCCCAAAGTAGAAACCAAATCAATGAATGACAAGCCTTCACTAGACCTTAAGGGAAAGAGATAGTGGCATTAATCATAGTCCCAGCAATGTGAAAAAGCCTAAAGTCAGGAAACATGGAAGCCCAGGGGAAAAAAATGAGCAAGGTAACTTAATAGACAGTGGAGGAGGTTGGTATATGCTTCCTCCAACACACACACACACACACACACACACACACACACACACACACACACACACACAATATCCCTGCTGATTAGAGGCCATTCAATTGATAGTAACTGCTATGGTTTAAATGTGTATGTTCCACCCAAATTCATATGTTGAAATCCTAACCTCCAAGGTGATGGTATTAGGAGGTAGAGTCTTTGGGAAGTGATTATGTCACTTGCCCTCACCCATGGAATTAGTGCCTCTTTAAAAGAGACCCTGGGCATGCTGTGTGCAACCCACAGCCAACATCATCCTCAATGGTGAAAAACTGAAACCATTTCCTCCAAGATCAGGACAAGACAAGGTTGCCCACTCTCACCACTATTATTCAACATAGTTTTGGAAGTTTTAGCCAAGCAATCAGAGAAGAAAAAGAAATAAAAGGAATCCAAATCAGAAAAGAAGAAGTCTTTGGTAAAGTAGCAGGATACAAAATTAATGCACAGAAATCTCTTGCATTCCTATACACTAATGATGAAAAATCTGAAAGTGAAATTAAGAAAACACTCCCATTTACCATTGCAACAAAAGGAATAAAATATCTAGGAATAAACCTACCTAAGGAAACAAAAGACCTGTATGCAGAAAATTATAAGACACTGATGAAAGAAATTAAAGATGATACAAATAGATTGAAAGATGTACCATGTTCCTGGATTGGAAGAATCAACATTGTGAAAATGACTAAACTACCCAAAGCAATCTACAGATTCAATGCAATCCCTATCAAACTATCAATGGCATTTTTCACAGAACTAGAAAAAAACATTTCACAATTTGTATGGATATACAAAAGACCCCGAATAGCCAAAGCAATCTAGAGAAAGAAAAACGGAGCTGGAGGAATCAGGCTCCCTGACTTCAGACTATACTACAAAGCTACAGTAATCAAGAAAGTATGGTACTGGCACAAAAACAGAAATATAGATCAATAGAACAGGTTAGAAAGCCCAGAGATAAACCCATGCACATATGGTCACCTTATCTTTGATAAAGGAGGCAAGAATATACAGTGGAGAAAAGACAGCCTCTT
>NC_041221.1:65906399-65916190 GCF_002837175.3 Physeter macrocephalus
TGTTCATTGCAGCTCTATTTACAATAGCCAGGACATGGAAGCGACCTAAATGTCCATCAACAGATGAATGGATAAAGAAGATGCGGCACGTATATACAATGGAATATTATTCAGCCATAACAAGAAACGAAATTGAGTTATTTGTAGTGAGGTGGTTGGACCTAGAGTCTGTCATACAGAGTGAAGTAAGTCAGAAGAGGCAAAACAAATACTGTATCCTAACACATATATATGGGATCTAAAAGAAAAAAAAAAACAATGGTCATGAAGAACCTAGGGGCAAGACGGGAATAAAGTAGAGAATGGACTTCAGGATACGTGGAGCGGGAAGGGTAAGCTGGGACAAAGTGAGAGAGTGGCATGGACATATATACACTACCAAATGTAAAATAGATAGCTGGTGGGAAGCAGCCGCATAGCACAGGGAGATCAGCTCCGTGCTTTGGTGGGATAGGGAGACGCAAGAGGGAGGAGATATGGGGATATATGTATATGTATAGCTGATTCACTTTGTCATAAAGCAGAAACTAACACACCATTGTAAAGCAATTATACTCCAATAAAGATGTTAAAAATAAAATAAAAAATAAGAGACCCTGAAAGCTTCCTTGCCCCTTCTGCCATGTGAGGTTATGACAAAAAGACAGCCATCAAAGACGCCAGCTCTCACCAGACACTGAATCTGCTAGTGCCTTGATCTTGGACTTCCCATCTTTCAGAAATGTGAAATTTCTGTTGTTTATAAGCTACCATTCTCTGGTATTTTGTTATAACAGTACAAACAGACTAAGAAAGTAATGTATTACAGAGGTAACTTCACTCTGATCATAATTTCTCTTCCTTTTAAAAACTAGACCAAGAACATATTCTTCCATACTTTTCACATTCAATAGTCTTATATTTTCTATTTTTACTGTAATAACCACATTTGTAATGGCAGTCTTAAAACCTTTTTGAGACACTTGCTTTTTTGCCAAAGTACACTAAACAAAAAAGAGTAGGTAGTGTCAAAAAACATTTGCGTTTAAACATAGGCATTAAACTCCCAGATGCTGAAGTCAGTTATTAGCAAATCTACTACTGTTGTCACCAAAATCTTAGAAGGAAGTAGGTGTTATAAAAGCCATCTGAATCCTCCTTTATGGCTAAATAATGTAGTTAAAGCTGTAATCTATAGTTAATCTCTTCTGACAGCTTCCTCAATACACCAGCAAAGGAAATTAAAATCTTAATTAAACCCTTTTCATTACATGTAGCAATGCAGACAATGCTTTCACCCTGGCCAGGATAATGTTGTAATAATGACCAGAACATGAGAAATGTTACCCTGCCTCAGACCAAGATTCCAGCCAATCATTTCTTACAATGACACTGAAACTATCTTGTGATTTCATATCAAGCTCCAGAGACTGTGTTGGACCTTGAACAAACTTCGTGCTTTATTTTTTATTTATTTTTTATTTTTATTATTATTATTTTTAATGGTACGCGGGCCTCTCACCGCTGTGGCCTCGCCCTTTGCGGAGCACAGGCTCCCGACGCGCAGGCTCAGCGGCCATGGCTCACGGGCCCAGCCGCTCCGCAGCATGTGGGATCTTCCCAGACCGGGGCACGAACCCGCATCCCCTGCATCGGCAGGCGGACTCTCAACCACTGCGCCACCAGGGAAGCCCCAAACTTCGTGTTTTAGAATGAATATGTCATCCCTTAACATCTAAATCTTCATGGAACAGATACCTATTGTTTTGTATACCCAGGAGCTATTTTCCAGGAACTGCCCCCACCCCATTGTCCAACCTCTAGGGTTGCAGCAGGTTTTGCAATATTTTTATAACATAACACTGCCCCCCAAGCATCATCAGTTAGTTTTGGGAGCGGGGACTTGAACTTAAATGAGTCTATTGGTCACTTCCCAGGAATTTTAAAACTGGAACCGAGAGGAACAGATCATCTCTCTCTAGTGGCTGTACTATAAATGCGAACTTGAGAACTGTTCCTCCTGGCATGTGGTTTGCAAACAAGAAAGCTGATCTACACTGAGAAAGTGAAGCAGATGTGGAGAGAGAGTAGAGATAAGGGTCACAAGGAGAAGAATTTCTGGGTTTCCTTTTGTGCTACAGTTAGTGTTTCTATTCTTGAGGATCTGCTGCCTCTTGGATTCCATTAACTACTCCGGTTACTTTCCAATAAATCCACCGTCTTTTTATTGTTAAGTTAGTTTGAGCTGGCTTCTGTTCCTGGCACCAAGAAATAAAAGTCCCAACTAAGGTTCATTTATTCAATAAATTGTATTTATTTAATATCTAACATAAATTATTCATACTTTAGCCTGTTCTACCTTTTGAAGATACAAATTTCAAAAACTTTTAACTCATTTCATCTAAAGAGCATGTCTTTCAAGTGTCAAGAAATGCCTTCTAATTTGAGATTTGATGTTGATTTTGTGCTCACCCTAACCATATCTTTAATTATTTAAGAACTTTGCTCATGTCCTCATCTGTTTAGTTCAGTTCAGTTCACATATATTTGGTCGTCTACTTTGTGCCAGACAACGTACATGGTGATGTAAACTCAAAGATGAAGGAAGAGATCTCATAATCTAGTAGCAGAGAAATCTTTGTAAATTCATGATTGGGATGTAGTATGCCAAGTGGTACCACAGAGGTGCATTCAAAAACTCTCTTGTTCAAGGGAGTTTTCAACACTGTGACTAGTAATCGACACATCTTTTTCCCAGCATTCTTCCCCCAATTTTTCTAGATATTTCTTCTTCACCTTCTCCATCCACATAGTGCCTCTTCTCTTCCTTCAAAGGAGTTGAATGTTCTCACATGATCTCATATTTTATCTTCACTCTGGCCATATAGACTAGGAACCTAATGTAAGCTGTGCAAATTACAATGCCCTTGGGATCCAGCCCCTCAGATTACCCCCAGTGAATTTCACCTCCTGTCATTCACACACTTGTGTAGTCTCCTCCCACACTGAATGAGGATGACCTAAATAACTATTAGGATATTAAGGAAAAACAGAGTATGACTTCTATGTCTAGGTCATAAAAAATATTACAGCTTTATAACATATATTATTATATATATTATACCTCAATAAAAAATAAAAAAAATTAATAAAAAATAAATTTAAAAAATGAAAGTGTTACAGTGTCTGTCTTGCTCCTTTAGATCATTCACTCGGGGGAAACCAGATGCCATGTCATGAGGACATATATATATATATATATATATATATAGAGAGAGAGAGAGAGAGAGAGAGAGGAAGTAATAAGATTTTGAAGGATAAAATGGTTTTCATGAGGTGGAAGAGAGGTGAGGGAGAAAAATGCTCCAAGCCAAGGAACTAGCATATTCAAAGAAAAAGAAGTATGAATTGGCTTATTAGGAAACATGTGTTTCCTAGAACACAAATGGCAGAGGTAGTGGTAGGACAAAAAAATTAAAGAGGCAATAGAAGCCAAATGTTAAAGAGCCTTGTATACCCTGAAAAGGAGTTTAGACTTATCTTACAGATTAGCATTCACACAAAAAATTTGTGCATAAAAACCACTTTCTAAAAATACAAGTTAAAAATGCAGACTTCAGGGTTCCATCCCCAGACATTTTAAGTCTTCAATAAGGCCTAAGGATTTGTATTTCTAATATGCCATCCAAGTGATTCTAGTCAAACATGTTCTAAGGACCATATTTGATCAATACCATAGTACAGTGGGGAGCTGCTAGAGGTTTTAGGCAGGAGTATCACATCATGAGGTCTGAATTTTAGAAAGATTATGCTAGATGCAGTATGCAAAATGGATTTGAGGAAGGTAAATCTGGATAAAAAGAGATTTATTAGAAAGTTGTTGTAAAAATCCAAATAAGAGGTAGTAGTAGCCTCAACTAAAGCAATAGAAATAGCGACGAGATTCTGGAGAGAAGTAAAATCTAAAATATAAAATCTGGTGATTGACTGGGACGGTGGGGAGGCCAAGGAGGATCCAAGATGATTCCCAGATTTTTTTCCCTGAGTAATTAAGTGGATGGTTAGATTTAAAAAAATACAGTTGGAAATACAGATTATGAGATTGGAATGTATTTGAAAATAATGAGTTCGGTATGATAGATTTTTAAGTTCAATATGCCTATGTGACATATTTAAGTGTAGTTGTATAGTAAGTAGATAGTTACATGTAAACTATTAATCAGGAACATTTTTCCCCCACACTTGGCGTTTCCATGCCATGGAAGTTCCATTAGAGTAACACTTCAGTCCTCCTTTTTCCTCATCACTCACTGCCTTCCACAAAGGAGAGAGGCACCTGATCAATGAATTTGGAGGAAGAAATTAAAGTATGTGCAATTCAACCCTTCTTTCCTCTTCCTCTGAGATCTGCGTGCCTGTAGAATGCAAATGTTGTATGTATGTGCAATTAACATGTAGAAAATGTAATATTGAAGGAGCCTTGAGACAGAAACTATAATGCTGTCCAGGCAGCCATCAGCTAAAACAGGTGATGTTCTTTCAGAGATAGTCTTGGGAATCATCCTATTCTGCTCAGACTGCTGTAACAGAATACTATGGACTGGGTGGCTTATGAACAACAAAAATTTCCCACAGTTTTGGAGGCTGGGAGATCTTGGGAAGTCCAAGATCAAGGCACTGGTAGATTCGGTGTCTGGTGAGGACCTGCTTCCTGGTCCATAGCTGGCCATCGTCACATTACATCCTCACATGGTGGAAGGGATGAGGGAGCTCTCTGGATTGTCTTTTATAACAGCACTAATCCCACTCATGACTGCTCCACTTTCAAGACCTAATCAATTCTCAAAGGCCCAACCTCCTATTGCCATCACACTGGGGGTTAGGATTTCAACATATAAATTGGGGGTGGGGAACATAAACATTCAGTCCTTAACAGGAGTAGAGGATGAAAAAGGTCCTTACCATCAGAGGGGGCCAAGATGACTTTGAGAGGTACCCAGAGAAAATCTTACTCACCATTTACAAGGCAGAAGTCATTACCTGGCAGAGTCCAGCTACAGAGAACAGGTCCAGACAGAGCCAGAGGAAGACCAGTTATACAAGCCAATCCTACCTTTCCTCCTAGAGAACTCCCACCCAGTGAATGAGAAGAGAGAGGGGAGGAAGAGTCAAAGAGCCGACTTTGATGGAACTTAGACCATGGGTCAAGCCTCAGTTTGTGGAAAAGTGGAAATGTGGTTAGAATTTTAAGTGGAGTCCACTGCTGTTTAATAACTGAAAGAGCCTAGCAAGCTGTGGGCTCTTCCTGACACACCATGAAGGACCTGTCTAGTAAGGGAGAGTTGATATAACATAGTTGAAGACAGAGATGGGAGAAAAATAAAATCTGTAATGTTTGTATTCCATTAAGTTATTCTATTCAATAAATTGGTGATGTTTATATGGACATTTTTCTGCGGTTTAAGGTCATCATATTCTCAAAGAGTTATATGACCCAATAAAGGAAAAGAATGCACAATGATTCATCGTGAAAAGAGAAGACAAAGGGCAGAACCCAGGAAGAATCTCAACTTTAAAGAGTCAAGAATGGGAAGAAGAGCCAGTAAAGAAGACTGAAAAGTCAGGAGAGGCAAGCCAAGGGAGGGGGTCAAGAAGGAAGTAGTTGTATAGTAATTTATGCTGTATTAATACCTCCCGACTGATCCCAAGCCCCACTAGCCTATGGATACAAATCTTTTCACATGCATTCCCAGACTTCACAGGCCTGATCTTTTATCTGTATAGCTGCCATCACCCTTCTCCCCTAAAGTCTTCTTTTCAATGAGCTCTTCAAGATAATATTCTCTCTTTGCTGCCTCTCAATTCCCCAATACCCCAAATCATGAAATCCCAAATAAGCTAAAAGGACTGCATCTCATTTACTCTTCCAGGAGGTGAAGCCACATTCTCTTCCCTACAAAAATGGGGAGTATGATAGTAGCAGAGACTGCTAATTGTACTTTGATATCCTTTTTGCCTGTTTGTTTGCTGTCCTAGTCCACCAAGAATAAAGGCCACATAACCTAGCTCTCCTTGAAGCTAGATATGGCAATATGATTAGATTCTCTCAACAGACTGAAGTAGCACATGCAACTACCGGGATATTTCCTTTTCATTCTCTCCCTTTTTCCAGCTCGTTGGAATACTGGAATCTCATCAGCCATCATGGACCACAGGTGACCTTGGGAATGAGGAGGCCACGGAGACTGATACTGAGAGGTACCTCCCAGCAATTTCTTCAATGAATGCTGCTAGGAGTGATGGCAGTAGATAGCCCTCGGCTCTCAGCCCCCTCAGCTGCAGAGAGCCACCTTGCTCAAGGTCACAGCCATTCCAGGGTGGCCCACATCCATTGACAGATCACCATGGGAGAATAAAGGCCTGACCATTTGGGCCTAACTCACGACAACTCTGAGGGATTGGCCACGGCTGCACCACAGCTTGATTTTTTCCTCTGCTCACTCCTGCTCGTCCTCAGACCAACAAGACAGGCCTCCGTGTGGCTGCTCCCTCAGGCTGCAGGGCTCTTCGCCCACGTAGTCACAGAGCTAAATTCCTTCATGTCTTTCTGGTCTTTGTTCACAACCCACTATCCCAATGAGTCTTGCCCTGAATCTCCTACTTAATCCTGTAGACTATCTGCCCCACCAACACTTCTGATCCTTTTCATCCTGCTCTACTTTTTCTTTTTTCCGTATACCTATCACCCTCTAATATACTATATCACTTAGTTATTTATTATGTTTTTATCTATTTTCTTTACAGTAGGATGTAAGATCCCAATAGCGTGAGGACAAGGATCTTGGTTTTGTACAATAATGTGTCCCATGCACCTACAATAATGCCTGGCACAGAGCAGGCATTCAGTAAATATTTGTTGAATGGGTGAATAAGTGAATAATTCTCAAGGAGAATTTTGCAGAATTCACTCTTCAGGACCCCCAATTCCAGAAATAGTTTGAAAAGAATTCCTTGGCAGCAGATTCACTAATATTATATATTCTATACAATCCAATAAGAAAAAATTGGTCATGTATTTTTATGGAGTACCCCAAATCACTCCTTTTATAGTTTACATTCATTAGCATTTCATACACACACACACACTCTCTCTCAATTTCACACACACACACACACACACACACACACACACACACACATCTATAAAGATTATAATGCTTTATTTCATATGTAAGGCCTGCGATTTCTGTTCCAATGAGATGACCATTGAAAAAGATTGATTTTCCCGAGAATAGGAAACTTAGAAAAAGCAAACCTGAATTTCTCAAGTGTGGTAATCCAGGACAGTTTGCTGGGCTACATGATAGGCTATAGTTACTTCTAACAGGAACCGTCTGTTCTCAAGTACAATTCATTGCAACTGAGTTTGGAAACTTTGTTTTGCTTCATATTACCAGCTTCTGAAAGAGGTCAGTATTTGTGAGGTTCCAGAAAGTTTACTTTGAAGTCAGCACTCCAGTAGAAACATGAACTAGATCAACTGAGCACCCATGGAGTTGGCCTGAGGATTTATTTCTGTAGCTCTGAACTCTTAGGGGCTTTCCTCTCATGGGCAAGTTCCCACTTTTTCATTTGTCTTAAGAGTTAGCAAAGGTTATCTAAATGTCATTGTGTGAATTAGAAAGGTAGTAATGGGGTTATGATTGAGTATAATTCAAACCAATCATTTTTATAAAAAATAAAGAACATAATTTAAAAACATTTGCAAGTAAAAAAGATCTTTGACTATGAATAAAATACTAATTGTTATTATTTACTAACTAATTATTAGTTATTAATAAGTAGTGGTGAGTGTACAGATGTTAATTATATTCTCTTTTTGTTTGGGGTGGGTATGTTAATAACTGAGGAAAAAGGTAGATACTCCATCATGGCAGTTCTTTTGTTACCCTGGAGTAATGCTGCCCTCGATCAATCTACCCCTCACTCATTCTGGCTTTGTGAAGCAAGTAGAGATTGGGATGTAATTTTAAAATATTAGACTTAACGCTCTAAATGGAGTTTATATTGGGGCAACTTTTCTACCCTTTCAAGACATTGTTCTGCAACAAATAATAAAGATTCATTAAGAGAAAGATTGCCTTCTTTAAAAACGTATTAAGAATTAAGTTTTAAAGACCTCACTGAACCCCTGTTTTGATCATTTTAATAGCCTCCAACTGGTTTTCAATGAGACCTGATAATTATCATCAAATGGATAATCAGAAAGTCAGTGGAGGGTAACAATTAGAAGCTGTATTTTAGTTCATGCAGTTATCTTTAGCCTGGTCTCTCTCTTGGTTAAAACCTCCAGGAAGATTCTCTTACTTCCTCCATCTACCATCTTCTGGCATCTTAATATTATTTTCTCAAACTCCTTGGCATTCAATACAGACTTTACTAATCCCTTGGCCTCAGTAGGCAGTCTTCTTCATAAACAATAAATAGCTCCTTGGCCTATTCATTAAAAGCATATTGCGGGGCTTCCCTGGTGGCTCAGTGGTTAAGAATCTGCCTGCTAATGCGGGAGACACAGGTTCGAGCCGTGGTCCGGGAAGATCCCACATGCCGCGGAGCAACTAAGCCTGCATTCCACAACTACTGAAGCCCGTGAGCCTAGAGCCCGTGCTCCGCAACAAGAGAAGCCACCGCAATGAGAAGCCCGCGCACCGCAACGAAGCGTAGCCCACACTCTCCACAACTAGAGAAGGCCCACACACACCAACGAAGACCCAACGCAGCCAAAAATAAATAAATTATTTTTTTTTTAAGAAAAGCATATTGCCACTCACAAACCAGCTTCTGAAATATTCCTGAAGTGGGCATGTGTTGCACTGCCCAGATCCATCTTTAAAACCAAGGCATTAATTTCCCCAGTTATTGGAGTGTTGGCTACTGAGGACTCACAGCTGAACTCCTCGTCAGGCGCTGCCTCACCTAACATCTACTCCCCTCCCCCAGGAGTACCCATAGGTAAAAATTGGCCCACGTAAAGGGGTACAATTGCTCCCTCATTTCAACTTCAGAAACTTTGAAAGACTGTCCTAGCTCTAAAGCTATCCATGCAATTGCAGTGGCCTTTGTTGTCACCGCATCACAGTTCAAATCTCCTTCCACCCAGTCCCATTTCTTTCACTCTCCCAAAGGTATTGATCCCAAAGCCACTTCCCAGTAAATTTCCTACATGCTAATATCTATTTCAGAGTCTGCTTCCTAGTAAACCTGTGACCTGTGAGAATTCTCTTGGTCATAATCAAACCACCACTTTTAGTTATCATTTAATAAAATAAAATTTTGATGGTGACTTGTGTATTGGTCATAGCAGACTAACTTCTGTAATAAACAATCGCAAAATGTTAGTGGCTTAACCCAATAAAAATTTGCTTCTTACTCATCCCATGGTGCATTGCAGTTCAGTGGGGAGAGGGACAGTCATTCAGGGATCCAGACTCCTTCCGGCTTTTGGCTCCACCCTTTTCTAGGAGTTCTGTCCTTCAGCTGACAGATGAGGAAAGAAAATGAGAAAAATGCGTAGAAGGTTTGATGGCTTGAAAGAGTGCACATCAATTCTACTAACATTCTATTGGCCAGAACTCTGTCGTATGGCCACACTAAGACAAGGAAGGCTGAGGATCACTAGCAGTCTCTGCTACTCATTTAAAAAACACCTGTGGGCTTCCCTGGTGGCGCAGTGGTTGAGAGTCCGCCTGCCGATGCAGGGGACACGGGTTCATGCCCCGGTCCGGGAAGATCCCACATGCCGCGGAGCGGCT